>NC_047654.1:13897301-13924485 GCF_902201215.1 Prunus dulcis | reverse complement strand
TTTTTTTTCCGATAGATTCTTCTCAAAACCATGATGAAATAATATAATCTTATTATACTAATATACTAGCTATATAGCATATTATATAAAATATGCAAAAAGTGATAGATATCAAGCTTGCTACTGCCTTTCCACCTGCAGAGCAAGTTAAATAGTGTAGGATAATACTAAAGTAATTGAAAGATAAGGAAGCAGAGGACTTATTATTTTTTCAGTGGGTTCTCTATTCTTTCGGTGGGTTCTATCAATACCAAAGTGCAGAAACACTATCTCTTCCCTCTTCTGTGGCTGCTCTGCTTCCACTTGGTTTGAGTGGCTTCTCTTCACCTTTGCTTGCTTCTTTGCCCATAAACCCTTCATCACCTCTTGAGTGGTGTTGAGCTTGTAAACTTGGCCAAGAACAAGAGCATTAGTTGACTGGTCTTATATGCATTGATCCAACGTCGCCATCTTCATCCTCAAACTCTACCAGAAGTGATAGCCAAAATTTGTTGAACCTTCATTTACATGGAAGGCCACCTGCCTACCAGGATATTAACATGGCGTAGAGGGGTTTTATTATTTTATCACTATTTTTGTTTGGATGGAGGGGCACAAGGTGGTGGAGATGAGCAGATCAACATAGTGGCTAGGATTGGTCTTCGTGATCTCACTTGCACTCACAGACCATTTTTTTTTCTTACTTGGATGTTGTTAACCAAAATTGCTGCATCAATTGCTTGACAATTTTCTATTATCTCCCTCTCTCTCTCTCTAACACGAAGACATACAAGGAAAGCTGAAGAAATGGGCAAGAGAGGGAGGAAGGTAGGGCAAAGAATCTGGGTTTCATCAGAGATTTCAGTTGGTATATTTGAAAGCGAATTCGTGCTGATAACGTGTTGTAAACTAAATAGATTATGGCGAGAATTGAGATGGAGAGAAGGCATAGAAGCCTAATATTTTATTGAATGTTTTCTCTGTATATTACAAGTGAGGATGAAGTCTTATTTTATAGGCAACAAAATCTGGTAGTGTTATTGCCTCCTGTGAATATGTGGTTGGCTCTCAAGCGATGATAGCAAACAAGCTTCACCATTTCTCTTCAATTAATTAGGTAGTGGGCTCTACCATTTTGAGATCCATCCTTGACTTTACAACAATTTTTATTTTGACGAAACTTTTTTGGAAATCGTGTTAAGCCAAAATCCGCCCCTTTTGATGGAAAAAATTGAAAAACAAAAACCCTAACCAGAGAGAGAGAGAGAGAGAGAGAGAGAGAGAGCTATTTCACTTTTCAATGGCGATACAGACCACCTCGAGTTCGAGCGGAAGAAGACATGCTTTAGGCATACATCTCAAAGCACTTGTTTGGTAAGCTTCCAATTCGCTATTTTCCCACTTGTATGATTTTGGATTAGACGAATCTTATTGCATAGAAATAGCGAGAAAAATGACAGACTAAAATTCTAATCTCCTCCCCAAATGCAACCATTGTTGGAATTTGAAGCAATTGAAAACACAGTTGTTTTTATTTTATTTTTCAATTTCAAGTAGAAAAAGAAGAGAATTCAAGGTTTTTGGCATAGTAGAATTGTGAACTATTTCTACAATCTAGTTTGGTGGGAGTTACTGTGGGGAGTTTAGGGAAGCTTGCAATTAATTCTTTAATCTGTCACTGTCAATGTAGCTTGGAGGGAGTTTCTGCGGAGACTACTTCTAGGGCATTTGGGGACCTGTAAAGACATGTATTCAGAGCCAACTAATCTTTGTGCAAGTCAGGTATTGATTTAACATTCATGGCTAATGGGTAAAGCTCAATTTTCAAATACTGGATCTGGCATTTTATTTTCTTGCTCAAGTGTTTCCGTAGCTTAGTTTGTACGTATCACCCCTTTTCTTTTGGCCTTTCCCACAACTGCTCGGTAACCCTGGCAAAAATACGACTTCAACTCCTAATAGAAAATATATATTCTAATAGGATTTCTACTTCTTAACATGCACTCCCCACACTTGTTTATTGCCATATTTTGTCAGGTAGCAAATCCAGCTTTAGCTCTTACTTTAATGGCTGCACTACGGAATTTCCCAGAAGGATTGAGCAATGATAACACGCGAGGGTACCCTAAAGGGTGTCCCTCAAATATTTGAGGGATCCCTCAATAGGAGGAGAGAGAGAGGAAATGAAGCATTTTTTCTCGTCTTTTATGTAAAGTTCACATCATCAGGAGGGGATAAGATTTGAAGAGTGAAGAGATTGACAAGCATTCTGTGTGAGAGACAGAGAGAGAGGCCCTCTCCCTAGTTTCAAGGGTTGGTCCCAGTTTCCTGATTCTGTAGTTGATGAGCATATGCGTACTTTTTGTTGTACTCGTGTCGTGTGGACTAACTCAACCCTAGAAGAAGAAGAATTGAAACAAAATAACTTGCCCATAAACTTGTATGCAGCTCAAATTTGTGAGGGGGTGGTTTGAACTTTTAAATACATAGTTTTGTTTTTGTTGGTTCTAGAAAGTGTGTGTTCGACCAACAGAAAAAGAAAGTGTGTGAGTGGCGTTCTGATACTACTATTGGGTTTTTAGAAGGAACAATAAAGTGATTTTATTTATTCAACAATGGGATGGATACAAGGCTTAGGTATTTGGCCTGTTAGTTGCAGCTATTGGCCTTTATCACTAGCTTTATGACAAACAGAGAGCTTAATGCCTATTTATGGAGGGAACAACCATCTAGTAAAGTCGGTTATTCTAGTAAACCTACAGTAACTTGTAATTCCAGCCACATATTGTGGCTTCAACTAGAACTTTCAACTAGCTTCCATTAAGTTAGTGACTCGTGTTTAGGGAATACATCTGCCGACTTTGCATTCTAAATTATCCTAGAAAATTCTGCTAGCTTATACAAATCTCCACCAAATGTGCATTATTTTTCAACAGTTTTCTTTGCCTTTGTTTAAACACACACACAACACATTCTTAGCACCAACTCTGAAGATGCTAAATCCCTTGCAAGTATTTAAATGAAAGCTACTCCTTTTTGCAACCTTTGGCCTTCACACTGCTGGTCATTTACCTCGTCCTCCTATACACATGGTACTCTTCGACTAAAACCACCACCCAAAAATCAACACAACCACCTTCTCCGCCAAAGCTACCTATCATTGGAAACCTTCACCAGATAGGATCGTACACTCATCGCTCACTTCAAGCCTTGTCCCAACGCCATGGCCCTCTCATGCTTCTCCACTTTGGAAGTGTCCCGGTGCTTGTTGTCTCTTCAGCTGAGGCAGCCCGGGAGATCTTGAAAACTCATGACCTTGCGTTTTCTGATCGACCCAAGTCCACAATCTTTGAGAAGCTTCTCTACAACTACAAAGATGTCGCAACCGCTCCGTATGGTGAGTATTGGAGGCAGGTGAGAAGTATATGTGTTTTAAATCTTTTGAGCAACAGAAGGGTTCGGTCTTTTCGTTCTGTGAGAGAAGAGGAAACCAAATCCATGATCAGAAACATAAAGGACTCATCATCATCATCTGTTTTGAATCTAAGCGAGATGTTTGTGAGGCTTACTAATGATGTAGTGTGTAGAGTGGCTCTAGGGAGGAAGTACAGTGAAGGGGAAGGCGGGGAAAGTGGGAGGATGTTTAAGGAGATTTTAGGGGATTTCGCTGACTTACTGGGAACTGTTAATATTGGGGACTATATCCCATGGCTTTCTTGGTTGAGCCATGTCAATGGTTTGGGAGCCAAGTTAGACAAGGTGGCTAAGCAGTTGGATGACTTTATAGATACAGTGGTTGAAGAGCATATGAACCATAGTTCAAGGAGTGGATATGATGACCAAAAGGATTTTTTGGACATTTTGCTTGCAATTCAGAAAGAAAACTTGGCTGGCATTCCTATTGATAGAGTTAGTGTAAAGGCTATCATCTTGGTAACTCTCTCTCTCTCTCTCTCTCTCTCTCTCTCTCTCTCTCTCTCTCTATATATATATATATATATATATGTGTATGTTTTTTGTGAAAGAGGTGTAACATAAAGTAGCATATATATTTTGCAAAAGGTTAAATATCTTAATCCAATCAATTGTTTTTAGGACATGTTTGCTGCTGGCACTGATACCACACATACTGCTTTAGAGTGGGCAATGACTGAGCTTTTCAGGCATCCAAGGGTCATGAACAAATTGCAGAATGAGGTAAGGGGAATAGTCGGAAACAAAACAGACGTAATTACAGAGGATGATTTGGTTGAAATGCACTACTTGAAGGCAGTGACGAAGGAGACTCTTCGCTTACATCCACCACTTCCATTACTATTTCCCAGGATGTCAACCCGAGATGTGGAAGTAAATGGCTACAACATTAAAGCCGACACACAAGTTTTCATCAACGCATGGCAAATCGGAAGAGATCCCAAGGTGTATTACAAACCAGAGGAGTATGAGCCAGAAAGGTTCTTGAATAATGGTATAGATTACAAAGGGAATGACTTTGAATTGATTCCATTTGGAGCTGGTAGGAGGGTCTGCCCAGGAATTCAGTTTGCCATGGCTGTTAATGAAATTGCCTTAGCAAACATCGTGCACAATTTCGATTGGGCATTGCCCGGTGAAGCAAGTGGGGAGGACTTAGACATGACAGAAACCACTGGTTTAACCGCACATAAAAAAATATCCTCTCAAAGCTGTTGCTTTTCCACACTTCTAAGTTGAGAAATAGAGAGGGCAGTTTCATATTATTGTCTAAGGCTCTAAGCCTGTTACCAACACTGTTAGCACGATAAAAATTGTCGAAATATTATGTAAAATCCTATTTTGTTGTTGTCTTTTGCCCAAGTGGATGAACTCTTGTGGACTAACTCATCCCTAGAAGAAGAAGAACAACAACAAATTTCTTGACAATGAGATCATGATGTTGAACATATATGTAACTTATTGTAACATGAATTTTGACTCTTAAAAAATGATCTTGGGTTTCTTTTTTTTCTTTTTTTGGTACATGAATTTTGACTCTTATCCCAATTTTTGGTACAGGAATTTAATTTTAAATTTATTTATTTATTAAAAAAGTAGCAATTCAAACCGTGTTTAAACAGTTAACATCTACTCGTTATCGGTAATTTGCCTATATTTATGTTTTCTTCTTAACATCTACTCGTTACAGTTAACATCTACGTGTGGGCATAATGTGTTGGTGTTGCTTGCAGTGTATCTTCTCTACTAAACTGTATAGCCGTGCAGCTGTACTTATAAAATATTCGAATGTGCAGTATAGCCGCGCGGCTATACTTGTACAATATATTTAAGGAGTACAGACGCGCGGTTATACTATTAAAATCTTCGAATTGATTTAAAAGTAAAGCCGGACGGCTAGACGTGTAAAATATATTTAAGAATTATAGCCGTGCGGCTATACTATTAAATATTCGAATTTATTTTAAGAGTATAGCCAAGCGGCGAAGCTAATCTTTGTGCAAGTCAGGTATTGATTTAATATTCATGGCTTATGGGTCAAGCTCAATTTTCGAGTACTGGTTCTGGCATTGTATTTTCTTGCTCAAGTGTTTCCATAGCTTAGCTATGGTCCCTCCCTCCTCCTCCTTCCCTCTATTTTTCATCATGATGGGGATCGGGCAATTAGGAGTCTTGAAGACTGTTGGCCTCTTAACTCAATTGCTGTGTGTCATTCAAATCTTAGTTCCATTTGGTTGTAATTTGGCACGAATATGAACTATGACCATTATGTTCTTGCACAATTGCGGATTTAATTTTTCTTTCATTTGGCAGATACTCTTGCAAGCAATGTGCCATTTCCTCGTCTAATGGTATGTTGAATGGTGATAGTTTGTATGTATCACCCCTTTTCTTTTGGCCTTTCCCTCAATTGCTCGGTAACCTTGGCAAAATACAACTTCAACTCCTAATAGAAAATATATTTCTCATAGGATTTCTACTTCTTAACTATGTCTTTAAGTCTTGTATAGTTGGATTCAGTATTGTTCTTAGGGTAATGTATTCTTGCCTTAGTTTTTTTTTTGGTAGGGGCCTCACATTTACGTCTCAAATTTTTCTACGATTGTATCACTCATTTGATGGATTATGGAAGTTATACGTGATAACGAAAGGGTTTATCAGTTTCCATCTAATGTCTTTGTGAACTTCAGGTATAATGGGTGGTTGGATGCACAGGGGATGTTCAGAAAGCAAATCCAGCTTTAGCTCTTACCTTAATGGCTGCACCATGGAATTTCCCAGAAGGATAGAGCAATGATAGCATGCGAGAAATTTCAGTAGAGAACCTTTACGAAGGGGATGCATGAAAAACTTGTACTAAATCTCTTTCCCATCCGATCTTGTCTATTGGACAGATTGGGGAATTTTGTTGTATCCAATTAAATCATTTGAACGAGATTTTAATGATGTTATCATGTAAAATGTGTGAATATTATTTTTAAGACAAAGGAAATTTAATATATATGGGGTGGGGTATAAAGAGGAAAGGAAGCTTTTTTTTCTCATCTTTTATGTAAAGTTCACGTAATCATGAGTGGATAAGATTTGAAGAGTGACTTTTAGCAGCGGTGTTTTTATTCGTTGACTTATATGGTTTTAGAGACGGTTAGCGGCGGTTTTTTCGTCTCAAAGACATTGGGATTATTTCGTCACATAAGGTATAAAAATCGTTGCGAAGCATGAAAAACCGTAGCCAAAACACTTGACTGTCACATATTCGCTGAAAAATGGTGTTTTCCTCTCTATTTTCATGTAGACTCGTTTTTACTTCCCCGAAAATGCTACTGGACATTTGGCAAGTCACATAGAAGCAGCAACAAGCTTCATTGCACCTACCCCAACCCAACATTACACGTGCTTAATGTGTTTCGAGTAATCTTTTGTTTTCAATTCATTTTCTACTTGTCTTTTTCTTAAGGGTTTCATTTCTCTGTCTCTGTGATGAGCATGATGATCATATGTTTTATCTTCTAAATAAACATTGGCTGCAGCTGGTGGAGCAAGAAAATCACATGAAAATGCCAAAATTTTTGTATACTAAATTGAACAAGTCTAGGTAAACATCTAGTGTAAAACAGAAAAATCACCATCAGCACAACCCATTTTCTATGTTATAGCAGCCATGTCTTGCTCTTTTTTTTTGGTCTGGCTCCACAGAATGACCCCCTCCCTAGGATTCTTTTTTGTTTTCTAATCACGTTGATGCAACAGCATAAGATTTTGCATTGACGACAACAATTTGATAATATTTTCTAATGAGAAGTGATCAAACCGGCACTATATTCTGCAATTTTTCCTTAATGTACATAAAGTGAAGAGATTGACAAGCATTTTGATTAGCACATTAATTTGTGACAATTATTAATACAGCAGAAAGCAAGTCCGCACCATAAAGGCTCACACCACTATCATATCCCACAATTTGGTTTTATGATAGATCTCATCAGAATTGGTGCAAAAACTATCCATCTGTTATTCTAGTGTAACTACAAAATGGTTGGAATATTAGTAATTTAGGCTACTGGACATTTGGCAAGTCACATAGAAGCAGCAATAAGATTCATTGCTTGCACCTACCCCAACCCAACATTACACGTGCTTAATGGGTTGGGAGTAATCTTTTGTTTTCAAATCATTTTCTGCTTTTCTTTTTCTTAAGGGTTTCTCTGTCTCTGTGATGAGCATGATGATCATATGTTTTATCTTCTAAATAAACATTGGCGGAGCTGGTTGAGCAAGAAAATCACATGAAAATGCCAAAAATTTTGTATACGAAATTGAACAAGTCTATGTTATAGCAGCTACGTCTTGCTCTTTTCTTTTTTGTTTTGTGTGGAGCAAGATTATTTTTTGTTTTCTAATCACGTTGATGCAACCGCATAAGATTTTGCATTGACGACAACAATTTGATAATATTTTCTAATGAGAAGTGATCAAACCGGCACTATATTCTGCCATTTTCACTTAATATATATAAAGTGGAGAGATTGACACACACAACACGTGGACGGCTCTGTTCTGCATAGTACTAGGATGCTCTTTGCCTCTATTTAAACACATACAACGCATTCTTTTCTTAGCACCAACTCTGAAGATGCTAAATCCCTTGCAAGTGTTCCAAGAGCTAACTGAAAGCTCATCCTTTTTGCAACCTTTGGCATTCACACTGCTGGCCATTTTCCTCGTCCTCCTATACACATGGTACTCTTCGACTAAAACCACCACCCAAAAGTCATCACCACCACCTTCTCCACCAAAGCTCCCTATCATTGGGAACCTTCACCAGCTAAGCTCGTACCCTCATCGCTCAATTCAAGCCTTGTCCCAACGCCATGGCCCTCTCATGCTTCTCCACTTTGGAAGTGTCCCGGTGCTTGTTGTCTCTTCAGCTGAGGCAGCCCGGGAGACCTTGAAAACTCATGACCTCGCATTTTCTGGTCGACCCAAGTCCACCATCTTTGAGAAGCTTCTCTACAACTACAAAGATGTCTCAACCGCGCCATATGGTGATTATTGGAGGCAGGTGAGAAGTATATGTGTGTCAAATCTTTTGAGCAACACAAGGGTTCGGTCTTTTCGTTCTGTGAGAGAAGAGGAAACCAAATCCATGATCAGAAACATAAATGATTCATCATCATCATCAACCTCATCATCTGTTTTGAATTTAAGCGAAATGTTTGTGAGGCTTACTAATGATGTGGTGTGTAGAGTGGCTTTAGGGAGGAAGTACAGTGATGGGGAAGGCGGGGAAAGTGGGAGGATGTTTCAGAAGCTTTTATGGGAGTTCACTGACTTACTGGGAACTGTTAATATTGGGGACTATATCCCATGGCTTTCTTGGTTGAGCCATATCAATGGTTTGGGAGCCAAGTTAGACAAGGTGGCTAAGCAGTTGGATGACGTTATAGATACAGCGGTTCAAGAACATATGAACCGTAGTTCAAAGAGTGGAGATGATGACCAAAAGGATTTCTTGGACGTTTTGCTTTCAATTCAGAAAGAAAACGTGGCAGGCATTCCTATTGATAGAGTTAGTATAAAGGGTATCATCTTGGTAACTATCTCTCTCTCTCTCTCTCTCTCTCTCTCTATATATATATATATATGTGTGTGTGTGTGTGAAAGAGATGTAACATATAGTAGTATATATATTTATATATTTTGCAATAGGTTAAATATCTTAATCCAATCAATTCTTTTTAGGACATGTTCGCTGCTGGCACTGATACCACATATACTGCCTTAGAGTGGGCAATGACCGAGCTTTTAAGGCATCCAAGGGTCATGAACAAATTGCAGAATGAGGTCAGGGGAATAGTCGGAAACAAAAGAGACATGATTACAGAGGATGATTTGGTTGAAATGCACTACTTGAAGGCAGTGACGAAGGAAACTCTTCGCTTACATCCACCACTTCCACTACTATTTCCCAGGATGTCAACCCGAGATGTGGAAGTAAATGGCTACAACATTAAAGCCAACACACATGTTTTCATCAACGCATGGCAAATTGGAAGAGATCCCAAGCTGTATGACAACCCAGAGGAGTATAAGCCAGAAAGGTTCTTGAATAGTGGTATAGATTACAAAGGGAATGACTTTCAATTGATTCCATTTGGAGCTGGTAGGAGGGTCTGCCCAGGACTTCAGTTTGCCATGGCTGTTAATGAAATTGCCTTAGCAAACATCGTGCACAAGTTTGATTGGGCATTGCCCGGTGAAGCAACTGGGGAGGATTTAGACATGACAGAATCCATTGGCTTAACCCCACATAGAAAATATCCTCTCAAAGCTGTTGCTTTTCCACACTCAAGTTGAGGGATAGAGAGGGCATTTTCATACACGTACATGAACTGGTCTTCATATTATATATGTTAAGGCTCTAAGCCTCCTGTCGTGTGTATGTCTATGGCTTCAGCTGTCAGTACTGTTGCCAATTACCATAGCACAATAAGAACTGTCAAAATATTATGTGTCAACGCAAGTTTTCTCACCATATACACATTTTCAAGTTTCTTAAATTGGTCTGTTTGGAATACTTTTGAGTTTTTGGAAATTCAAAATCAGGGTAGTTTCTGAATTTTTAACCATGGTGGTGTGTGGTGAAAAACTCAAACTCAAGTATACATGATTGATGAGATGGGGAAAAGTCAGTTGCTTTATCTCGTGGGATTAAATTAAAGTGGGAAAGATAATTGAGACAAGACTAATATTAGATTACAAAGAAAGTCAAAAGGAGAGGAGGTAAAAGACAAAAGAAGAAGAAAATGCCCCATGGTGAGCTTATCTAACTGTGCTTAATAGTTTAGATAAGTTAGGAAATCTTGCATTGCATTACCAATAAGGTTTTTCTACAACATATTTTCTTTCTATATTCATTTTAGAAGGTTGGATGTGTGAAACACATAAGATCATGAAATTCGAGTTCTGCTTAAGAGCATCTGAAGTGTTCCTTTAGTGTTTGTTTGGCCTTTAGCGTTTGTTCATCCAAACAAAAATAAAGATCCGTGCGAGTTCCATATTATTGTGTAACTTCAATTTGCCACAGCTGTTACTGAGATTGCTTTGGCAAATATAGTACATAAGTTTGATTGGAAATTGCCTGGTGGAGCAACCAACAAGGATTTGGACGTGACTGAAGCTACTGGTTTAACCATGCATAGGAAATATCCTCTCAAATCTGTTGTTGTGAGTGTGAATGCAAATTTCTTAAACTGGTTTCTTGGGAATTTTGTGCATTTTGGGAATTTAAAATCATCGTAGTTTCTCCATGGTTGTGCGTTTTGGTCGAAAATTCAAACTCCATTCAACTCCATGATGAGAACATGTAAAAGAAAGAATAAAAGAAATCACTTACAGTTTTGAGTGGGAGGAGAGAGGGTTCTGTTGTTGATAAAAATTTGACAGCAAGTAGGGTGGGAAGAAATCGCACAATATTACTCATCATTCCAACCCATGGTAGACTACAACTTGGAACAAGAATTGTAAAAGAAGTCCTTGACCATATGCTCTATTATTGATGGTGAATTTTCCTAATAGAACGTGCACTGATGCACACTAAATGGAGCTATTCTGATGTAACAACACACCGATGCGAAGTTCGACCATTCAAACCTCACACTACCATAGAAGCCAACATTTCTTGATAGAAGCTGTCCAGTAGAATACTTTATTTCCCTATTACTATTCCACAAGGATAATGATGCATGTGGTGATTTGTTTGTGCCAGGTGGTCAAATCCTTACCATAGATTGATATGCAGCGAGATCAAAATAGTTAGCAACTTCTCCGCTATCTTTAGATTAGAGAAATGCTTTTGCAAACATGCACCATATCGAGATTCTTGTTAATGGAGCTCCATAGCTGTTTTTGACGTTTTACTATCTGCCACTTTTTTCTGGGACCATGGCCCATCATCATCCATTGCTACCCACCAAAAATGGAAAAAACCATCTCTAAGATATTTCTCCTAATAAAACAAAGACCAGACCATCATGTTGTGGAAAAGCTGAATGATACAAAATAATTGAGGTGGCTACCTTGCCTATGAGAAAAATGTGAACCCATGTACTCAGTTTTGGTTCAGGAAACTCCAATGGCTCTTCTTCAACTGCTAAAGGAACACTCTTTGCTTTTTGCATTCAGTTTCCTCATACTGCTGCTCAAATTCATCTATAAGGATAAGTCAAGGAAAAGAAGAGTCAAACTTCCACCAAGTCCTCCAAAGCTACCCGTCATTGGTAACCTTCACCAGCTCAGAAACAAGCCTCACCTATCTCTCCGTTGCTTGGCAGAGAAGTATGGTCCAATAATTTACTTACAGCTTGGTGAGATCCCAACAGTGGTGGTTTCATCAGCTAGATTAGCAAGGGAAGTACTGAAAACCCATGACCTTGCACTATCAAGCCGTCCACAAATCTTTTCAGCCAAACACCTCTTCTATAATTGCACTGACGTTGTCTTCTCCCCTTACAGTGCTTATTGGAGGCATATTCGTAAGATTTGCATACTTGAGCTACTAAGTACCAAGAGAGTGCAATCATTTAGCCATGTTAGAGAAGAAGAAGTTGCTCGCCTGGTTCGTCGGGTTGCAGAGTCCTACCCTGGCACTACCAATCTGACCAAGATGCTTGGACTTTATGCAAATGATGTTCTCTGTCGAGTGGCATTTGGAAGGGGTTTCTCAGAAGGTGGAGACTACGATAGGCACGGGTTCCAAAAGATGCTTGAGGAATATCAGGAATTGCTTGGAGGATTTTCTATTGGAGATTTCTTCCCTTCCATGGAGTTCATACACAGTTTAACAGGAATGAAATCAAGACTTCAAGAGACCTTCCGGCGATTCGACGAACTTTTTGACCAAATGGTGACTGATCATCTCAACCCCAAGAGAGAAAAAGAGGAGCACAAGGACCTTGTAGATGTTTTACTTGATATACAGAAAAAAGAGTCTACTGAAATGCCTCTCACCATGGACAATGTCAAGGCTATTATCTTGGTGAGTATAGAATCTTGAATGCTTAAGTTATATTTACTAACAGCCATGAAATCCAATATTAATAAAGATATGAATTGCACTCAACTGCTTGCAAACAAATTAACACTAAGTGGTACACCACTGCTGCTGCAGGACATGTTTGCTGCAGGAACTGACACAGCCTTCATCACCCTCGATTGGGGAATGACAGAGCTTTTGATGAATCCTAAAGTATTGGAAAGAGCACAAGCAGAAGTACGAGGTGTTGTCGGAGAAAGAAGAGTCGTGTTAGAGAGTGATCTGCCTCAGCTGGACTACATGAAAGCTGTCATCAAAGAAATATTTAGATTGCATCCACCTGCTCCAGTACTAGTCCCTAGAGAATCCATGGAAGATGTAACCATTGATGGGTACGATATTCTAGCCAAAACACGAATTTTCGTCAATGCCTGGGCAATAGGGAGGGACCCTGAATCTTGGGAAAATCCAGAAGCATTTGAACCAGAAAGATTCATAGGTAGCACTATAGACTTCAAGGGGCAGGATTTTGAGCTTATACCTTTTGGGGCTGGTAGAAGAGGTTGCCCTGCTATTACATTCGGAACAGCAACCATTGAGCTTGCTCTAGCTCAACTTCTGCATACCTTTGATTGGGAGCTTCCCCCTGATACTGCAGCAAAAGATTTGGACATGACAGAAGTTTTTGGTATCACAATGCACAGGATAGCCAATCTGATTGTTGTTGCCAGACCACGGTTTTCCTGAGACGAGAAATCATCAATAAACTACATGATACTCTATGTACCATCCAATTATCTCTGCTTTCATCAAACATACAAGAGACGAGCAAGATTCACGCAGTGCCTTTTGCCTGTATCTCAAAAACACTCTTATAGTTAATGGAAGAATATGTACTTGTCTTTTTTAAATAAGATATGCTTTTTCTTTCCTTTTCCCTCCCTCCTTTACCCCAACTATGATCTAAACCCAGTGTCAAGGTTGGTTTCCAAGAACAATGTTATGGTCATAGCTTCGCAAGGAAGAACAAGTTAATTCCCCTACTTGCCTCCGCATGCATATCAGGGAGCTATATACTTCAAAAATATTCAAAAGAATTTATTCAAGTTCTTTTCAATATAAATTGATTGATAAAAGATGAATTTTGAAAAGTAGTGGAGCTCACAGAAGGTATACATTGCTAGGCCGTAAAACCTTCATGGGAAAGAAATAAAAAACAAGACTAGTACTAGACTAGGACTTGTTACAAGGCATAACTGTCTTGACAAAATTTTCTGGACCAATCATTGTTCTACTTCTCATGGAGCGAGCACATGCATGGTAGATCATGCATAGATCCAACTTCATTGAAAAGCATGGAACAATAATGAGAATAGAGGGATATGTGGTTAAAAGTGGAGAACGCAATCTTCTCTCTGAGGTACTCTGGCTTCCAAAATTGTTATCCTTGGCAAATCTGTTCTCTCTGGTGAACCAGTACTGCAAAACGTTGTACATTGATATTCAATCAAGTACTTCAAGCACAGTTGTTGAATCTCATTGTGACCTTATATCCTGAAGATAATGAGCTACTTTCTGAGCACCAAAAAACAAGGCATCAGCAAGGAGAAAGACTCCAACCTGTGCCAAAAAAGAAATCACATTTGAGATTAGACTCTTAAAAGTGAGGTGACTAAACAGCAGGCCATTTTAGCAAACATGTTAAAGAAAATAAGTACCAGCCGGGCAGAGAACACTAATCGGTAACTCCAACCTTCTTTGGCAGCTGTAGCTCTTTGCTGATCAGTCCAACTGTGGATTGGGGATTCATAAATAAATGCACTTTCTGTAAAGTTGTATAAGAACTGCCTTAAAGTTGTACTCTAATATGCACCAATAACTTAAGGCCACTGTGCATCAGCAGAAAGTAGATACCAAGTAATTTGTATTATAAGCCATAAACTAATGGAAAATATACAAAGTAAATCACCAAATCATAGACCTTGAGTCAATCTAGCAGCACTAACTTGAAGATTATAGCTGGAAATTACCTTTTCATGGGTCAAAGCAACGTCAACCTTGGTCAATTAAGTATACCAGATTCAATCTACATGCGTACTTACCTGATTATGCATCTAATAGCTATCTAGTTATCTGTACTAGATGGCATTGACATAACCTTTCAACCCAGTTTCATGATCCTTACAGTTTCATCTTATCTTCCCATTTGAAACAAGAAAAAAATGAAAAAGAAAATTTTGGTCTTCACAATGCACACATCATAAGGAGAAGCGAGTTAAGATCAGATAGTTACCCAAGGAATTCTGAAACCCCACCAATTCCAGCAAACTTAAATGGCTGAGGCCCTTCTCTGACAAGATCCTGCTCCGACATAAGATGAGACTCACTACATTAACAGATGTTTTCAGGTTGGCTCACAACAAAGCACTGAAAAAGTTACAAATTTAGAAATGCTAAGTAGAAAAAAAAATATCTAAGTTACACAAACCACAACTACCTCTTCTTCAGCAGCCTCTAAACCCCCTTGAACCCAGAAAAGGTTTCTGTATCCCGCATTGTACAGCTGCTCACAAGCAGCTAGAGATCTGCCCAAGAAAGGCGACAGTGGTGAAATTTGATTGATTCATTTTAATTAATATAGGCTATTCTCTTCATTGCCATCTTTTCTTCCATGTATTTAAAGTTAAACCATAGTATTAGTTAGTTTTTTTAAAATCAAAAAAAAGTATTAGGTAGAAGTATAAGTTACGAACTGCTGTTCTCTATTTGAGCTGGAGATATGTTAGTGATCAAAGATTCATATACACAAAAAATTCAACTTGGACAGAAACATGGGTCTGATGTCTAGAACATAGAAAATAAAGGGCTGAATTAAGATTCCCCCCTTTTTATCCCTTGAAAATTTCCTCCAATTATACTGTCACCTTGTGGGGAGAAGATAATAAATGATCATATAATATTCATAATTTTGGGACAACTTTCACTAAAGTTTTCTAAAAGCTTTTCCAGTCTAATTTTAGACAACTATGAAAATGAGGAAAAAAAAAATGGATTTGCAATGCATTCTGAATATAGGATGACAAAACTACATATATGATGCAATAAAAAACTCAATCATATCAATTATATAAAAACCAAAATAGAATTATGTTATAGCAGAACTTCCACATTCCTCATTATTAAACCAAAGTTATAACCGAAACTACAATTAGTTGAACATAAAGCTCACCTCAATCCCTTCTGACATGCAACAATAAGATCTGTATCTTTTGGAAACTTCTCATCAACTTTGGACACGAACTGGCTGTTGCAAAAGAAAAAACAATGAAACTGCAATTCATCATGTGAACAAAGCAAATCACGCCAATAATATGATTTTTTGAAATACCTATTATAAGACAACGTAGGCACACCACTCCACCAACCCCCTACACGAAAATATTATGTCACATTTAGGAGTACAGCCGCCACAAGATGCAAAGCAATGACAGGTTACAATTCAGATGTTATTTGAGGAGTTAAGAAAATACTCTCTTGTTCCCTACAACATATCACAAAGATACTATGATTTGACTATTGACTAGAAACCTATTCATTTGTTGCCAAAATGAAAATACAAAGCACGCAACAATGCAAAACTGGATAGCAGTTAAGAAAGACAAGATAGCAAGAATTGCATGATACCCATCGTGAAACTCATGAAGTTTCTGGAAAGAGTTCCAGCGTCGAATTCGTTACCAACATCAAATATTGGAATCCAGGTTGAGCCTTTAACCCATGCCTATAAAAGAGGGGGAAAGAAGAGGTTTATTGAAAAATAATGAAAAAGGATGCTATAGAGAAAAAAAAAAAATCATGTTAGGATGTCTACCTTTTTGTGTTCTGTAGAGGGACGAACATCAAGAAGGGTTTTGTTAGATAGCTGCATTGCATACCCAGCTTCCCTTGGTGTTAAAGCTTTAACTTTTCCTTCCCTAACCTGTATTAATCAAGTAGCTACTACTTCAAAAAATTAACAGAGCACAAATAAATTCAAAAGCATATGCAAAAGAAAACACACAACCTTATTCAACAACAACAACAACAAAAATTTCAACTGAAATAAGGCGCAGCAAACGAAAGAATGTTGCTTTCTTTTCTTAAATCCCCAGCTCACTTAAATATATTACCATAAGTTATAAAACCAATCGTTTTTCGGTTTTCTTTTTTTTTCTTCTTCTGATTTTATAGGAACTGAGCAACATACCAGAGCTTCCCATCTCTTCTTGGCAGCAGCCACATCCCTCATTTGCTTCAACTCGTAATCTTCATTGTCAGCTTGCATTCGAGTAGCACTCCTACGCTGAATCAAAAACAACAACAAGAACAACCCAGTTGAGAAAACAATTAAAAACAAGAAAAATAAAACAAAGCCACTAATTAGAATATGAAAAAGGTGCAGAATTTACATACAAAATGGAATGGTCTGTAACAGGGTCTAAGTTTTAGCGACGATAAAAGTGAAATGCTTGAAAAGTGTTCTCTTTGACATGGTATTTTGGTCGTTCTTTGTTTCTGAAAACTAGAGCACGAAATGGTGTGGGTGTTGAGAGAAGGAAATCCCAGAGCTTCCATTGCCGAAGAGCTTTTTACGATGCTGAGAACCGATTAGATGATTATCGGATTTGGTTTATCTTCACTTGCGTGTCGTTTGTTGCCCAGTGTCCCGAAACGCTGCGTTCAAGTAGACATGAAAAGAAAGATTGTTTATTTTTTTATCAATCAATATGGCAGGGGAGAATTATATTGAGTTGTCTAAAAATTATCTTATACATGAATTAAATATGGGTGCACTTGAAGAAATGAAGAGTTTGGCCCGCTTTTCCACTGCAATGGTGCCACCCATGTGTGACTTGAAAGGAAAGATTCACAATTTTACAAATTTTTGAATAAGACCTAATTTATTTACAATATATGAAAAATTATATGTCTAGTATGTTTTAAAATTGAAAATAAGTTTGGTCTTTTCCAATGTTATGTTTTTTGGTTTCTCTTTCTAATAGACTAATTTCATTATAGGGAGCGATAACAACTTTCTCTCTAACATTCTCTTTTAGACCTTTTCTTTGCTTCTCATGACAAGTGTCACTTTCCTTTCACTTAAAGCAATGTCATTAATGCATCACACAAACTAGTTTTTGTTTTTCAAGTTTACCCTTCTTGTATTAATTTTTTTTAATAGCAAGCTTTTTTTTTTTAACAACTTTTTTACCACCTTGTTAAAAAATTGAATAAGAAAATAAAAACTGAGTTTTTTTTAAATTTTAATTTTTCCAAAGAGAACACATGTTTTGTTAAAACCAAAATAAAGATGATAACAATGTCATGAAACAAAATTTATTTTTATTTTTTAAAAATATGAAAATTTTCTTCTTTTTTTAATTATTTAATTTTTAACAATGTGCTAAAGAAGTTGTAACAAAATTTGAATAAATTGAAGGAAATATAAAAAAACAAAAACTAACTTATGTGATGTATTAATGACATTGTTTTAAGTGTAAAGAAAATGACACTTGTCATAAGGAGAAGGGAGAATGTCCAAAAGAGAAGGTTGCTAGCATAGAGGAATGCTAGCAACCTTCTCTCTAACCTTCTTCCTTTTTTGCTCATTCTCCTTACACTTAAAACAATGTCATTAATATATTATACAAGCAAACTTTTGCTTTCTATGTTTACCCTTATTAAATGTATTCAATTTATGCAAAAAAATTTCACAACTTTCTTACCATCTTATTAATTTTTTTGTAACGTCAATTATTTTTTTTAAGAAAATATCTGCTTCTAAGAGGAAATGTCCCTTTTTTTTTTCTTTTTCTTTTTTTAACACAAAGGGTTTAGATAGGAAAAAAAAAAAGTCCTTTGTGATTTTAAAAAAAACGGACATTTCCTCTTTTTTGAAAAAAGTAGACATTTTCTTTTAAAAAATAATTGACTTTAAAAAAAAAAAAAAGATGGTAAGAAAGTTGTGAATTTTTTGTGTGGATAAATTGAATACATTTAATCAGAGTAAACTTGGAAAATAAAAGTTAACTTGTATAATATATTAATGACATTGTTTTAAGTGTAAGGAGAATGACATATGTCAAGCAAAAAAAAGAGAATGTCCAAAGAAGAAGGTCTAGAGAAAAGGTCGCTAGCATTCCTCATTTATTGATTGGAAGTTGTGAATATGACAATGATATGAAAGGCAATTTGATGTGAATTTGATTAAACAAAAGAGGAATAAGAAAGGGGATAATATCTGCTGTTCTTTTACGAAAATTCTTAAAGTAGAATATTATGTCTTCATCTTCAAAATTGAACTGAGCCATGCCACCCCATGTCCGACATGAAAGGAAAAGATTCACAATTATATAAATTTTTGAACAAGACCTCTTTTATTTACAATAATTAAGAAATTATCACATCAAATGCTAATAGACTAATTTCATCACCTGTGAGTTAAGCAAAGCCTTCACCTTACGTCATCATTAATACGAGAAATTTCACCACTGATTCTTTAGTTGAAGGATTGACAATTTCCATCAATATTACTGAATTACACACATTCCATTCCAGTTGGTTTTAGTCGGCTTCAATACGACATAATATTTTAATCCAGTTGCTTTTAGTCTGCTTTCCGCATGATATTCTAATCAACTTGCCACTAGGCTCCGCACCGACTGCCATCCTTAAACGCTTATAAGCAGCCATGGCCTTGTTTTCAGCCTCAGAAACCAGCCATGGATTCTCAATCTTCCTTGGTCATCCTCTTTGTTTTCCTCCTACCCTTTATTTTATTGCTCTTGATCAAGCAGAGGAAGAAAAGCTCTGCTTCTCAAGAGAGGAGGTTGCCTCCTGGTCCTAGGAGGCTACCTCTCATTGGGAACCTTCACAAGCTTTCTAATGGCTTACCTCATCATGTCCTTGAACACCTTGCCCTTCAATATGGACCCCTCATGTTCTTGCAATTAGGCTCAATATCTACTCTGGTGGTCTCTTCAGCCCATATGGCAAGAGAGATCTTCAAAACTCATGACCTTGTTTTTTCCGGTAGGCCAGTCTTGTATGTTGCAAAGAAGCTTAGCTATGGTTGTGTCAACCTATCATTTGCTCCCTATGGTGAGTATTGGAGGGAGATGAGGAAGATTGTGATCTTGGAACTGCTTAGTGAAAAGAGGGTTCGAATGTTTCAGTCTGTGAGGGATGAAGAGGTCACGCTTATGCTTGACTCTATAGCTCATTCTAAGGGTCTCATCAATCTCACTCAACTGACATTTTTCTTAGCAAACAAAGTCTTGTGCCGTTCGGCTTTCGGTAAAAAGTATGATGATGGAGGAGGAATTGGCAAGAGCAGAATTCATGGATTGCTTGAAGAGACAGGGGCCCTGTTAGGAGGATTCTTCATGTCAGATTTTCTACCATGGTTGAGTTGGTTAAACAAGTTCAATGGTCTTGAGAAAAAGGTAGAGAAGTGTTTTAAAGGCTTGGACAATTTCTATGACAGAGTGATTGAGGAACACCTTGATCCTAGAAGGCCTAAACCAGAGCATGAAGATCTTGTCGATGTTCTGCTTCGGGTTCAGAGGGATGCCAGTCAAGCAATACCCCTCAGTAATGACCAAATTAAGGGTGTTCTCACTGTATGTCGCTTTTTCTTTCTTCTTGTATTTGAGGTGTTACTTATTTTGTTAATATACTTTTGCTATTACTTCGGCAATCTTCATATTAGCTTGATATATACAATCGGTATTCGTATGGATATATATGGAATTTCAGCTGGCTTGATATATACAATCGGTATTCTTGCAGGACATGTTTATTGCAGGCACTGATACTTCCTCAGCCACACTGGTGTGGACAATGGCTGAACTGATTAGGAACCCCCTAGTGTTGAGGAAAGCACAAGATGAGGTGAGAGGAGTTTTAAAGGGAAAAGCAAAAGTGGAAGAAAGTGATCTTTCTGAACTCATGTACCTAAAGCTGGTCTTGAAGGAAAGTTTTAGACTACATCCAGCAGTGCCCTTACTACTTCCAAGAGAAACCTTAAAGAGTTGCACGATTGAAGGGTACGAAATTCCCACCACAACAATGGTATTTATCCATGCAAAAATGATAGGAAAAGACCCAGAATGTTGGGAGAATCCAAATGAGTTCTGGCCTGAAAGATTCTTGGATAGCTCAATTGAGTACAAAGGAAACCATTTTGAACTTTTACCATTTGGGGCAGGAAGGAGAGGTTGTCCTGGTATTAGCTTTAGTGTGAAGCTAATTGAGCTTGCACTTGCTAATCTCCTCTATCATTTCGACTGGGAACTCCCTCATGGGGTGAGAAGAGAAGACTTGGACATGGAAGATGCTGCAGGGCTTGCAGTTAGCAAGAAAGTTCCTTTATTTCTAGCTGCTAAACCTGTGTATCCTTCCTTGACAAGCTATGTTGCACAATAAACAGTCCCCATGGCACCACAGTCATTTCCATATATGGTAATAAAAAAAGGTGGTTGTTCAAATCTAGTTATTCTGTTTATCTTCTAGAAAAGTGTTGCTTCCTTGGTTTAAGTCATGAATAAGACAGCTGACTACAAAAATATATTTCTTGTTCCGTAAGAGTCTTCTTTGTTTATGTTTTATTTGTCATTGTTGTTTCCTCTTCTTCATACTCCATTAATTAAAACAAAGAAATAAATCCACATGGTTATTAAATAATTATATAAAAAAATTCACTATCCCCAAAATCTCATATGATGTTGTAAAGATAAACATGTGGAGCCCACAAAGAAATTAAGCAAAAAGAAAATTTGGAGGCTACTTACCTGTAGACTCACGGGTGCAGGTATCTCAGCCTATAAATAGAGAAGGAAGAAGAGAGAAAGGGTGGGCAACAGAAGAAAGAGAAGAGGAAAAGGAAAGGAAGAGAGAGAAGAAGAAAAGGAAAGGAGAAGAGGAAAGAAGAGGGTAAGTGAGCAGAGAGAAAATTCAGTGAGCCACACATATTGTAAACACTATTGTAGCTCTATTATTTTTTAGTGAAAAGGTTACTGCTGCTGCTCTCCGAGGACGTAGGCATAGCCGAACCTCGTTAAATACTGTGTCTCGTCTACTTTACGTTCAGCTCAAAATCTACCACATATCTCAGGTTATTTTATAACACGTTATCAGCACGATAGTCTCTCCTTTTATTTCTGAAATTTTTTCAACTCAACACTATGTGGTTATTCCTCTTTCTCCTTTACTGTTATTTAAAGTATGGTGCGGCATTAACGTCCATACAGCAATTTAATTTTGAATTACTTTACAGCAAATTAACCTACTTTAAAGGGTGGTGCGGGATTATCGTCCACGCCTTTACTGTTATTTAAAATATGGTGCGGGATTAACGTCCATACAGCAATTTAATTTGTGAATTTACTTTACAGCAAATTAACCTACTTTAAAGGGTGGTGCGGGATTATCGTCCACGTCTTTACTGTTATTTAAAGTATGGTGCGGCATTAACGTCCATACAACAATTTAATTTGTGAATTTACTTTACAGCAAATTAACCTACTTTAAAGGGTGGTGCGGAATAATCGTCCACGCCTTTACTGTCATTTAAAATATGGTGCGGGATTAACGTCCATACAACAAACAATTTAATTCATGACAATTTATTTTTATCATCAATTAATATACCTGAATAAAGAAATTCCTATTAATAAGTGGTTTAAATGTTCCAGATCTCAAACCTAAAGTTTTGGACAGCAAATTCATGACAATTTATTTTTATCATCAATTAATATACCTGAATAAAGAAATTCATATTAATAAGTGGTTTAAATGTCTCAGATCTCAAGCCTAAAGTTTTGGATGGCAAATTTGGCAAAACTGGAGTTTGCTGCCTTGGACCTTTCCGTGGACAACTTTTTATCATGGGTCCTGGATGCCAAAATTCATCTACGAGCCAATGGCCTCGGACAAACAATTGTAGATGAGAATAATGCTTCACCTGAAGAGAATGCGAAGGCCATGATCTTTCTTCGCCGCCACATCCATGAGGCGCTGAAAAGCGAATATGTGGTGGTTGATGAACCGTTGGTTCTGTGGAAAGCTCTAGGTGAAAGATACGATCACCAGAAGACGATGACTCTTCCAAGAGCTAGATACGAATGGACCCACTTGAGATTTCAAGATTACAAGTCAGTGTCCAAGTATAACTCTGCTATGCACAGAATTACCTCATTAATGAGGCTATGTGGAGAAAATATATCTGAGGAGGATATGCTCGAAAAAACTCTGAGCACTTTTCATGCTTCAAATGTCCTCCTTCAACAGCAATACAGACATAGCAGTTTCAAGAAGTACTCTGAACTTGTATCTTGCCTCTTGTTAGCTGAGCAGAATAATGAGCTATTATTAAAGAATCACCAATCTCGCCCAACGGGCTCAGCGACACTTCCTGAAATAAATGCTGCATCTCAGGAAGTGAATGCCACTTCATCTCGTGGTAATATCCACAAACGCGGGCGATGGGGCAAGCGTGGCCACTGGCAAGGAAATAGAAAAAATCGTGGTGCTCGTTCAGAGGGTTTAGGTCCAAGGAGTGGTCCATCCACGAACGGCAAAAATGCATCCCGTAATAAGGGAAAGGCACAGATGAGCCATGTGCCTAGAAATGTTGAAAGCCCTTGTCACAGATGTGGTGCAAAGGGACATTGGGTGCGCACATGTCGTACGCCCAGGCATTTGGCGGATCTCTATCAAGCTTCACTTAAGAATAGGAAAGTGGAGATAAATTACATTGATCATGCTCCGCCAGCCATAGATGGCTCATCAGAAATATCACGTCAGCTAAACAAGACACATCTAGATGTTTCTGATTTTGTTACTAAAAGAGGGAATGAAGGTTATGAGTCCGAATTAGATTAAATTCCTTAATGTACTATATGCATTAGCTAAAGTGTTGTTTCCTTAATGTACTATATGCATTAGCTGAAGTGTTGTTTCCTTAATGTACTATATGTATTAGCTGAAGTGTTGTTTAAATTTCAATCCAATAAAAGTGGTAATGTTGTCTTCTTTATTGATTTCAGCTTATTTTACTTATTTGGTGGTATGGATGTAAATTATGGATGCCCTCAAAACAAAGGCTATGGCAAAGATATTTTTCTCGCAGACAGCGCAACTACTCATACGATCCTTCAAGATCGGAAGTATTTCTCAAAATTAATGCTTACAAAAGCAAAGGTAACAACCATATCAGGTCCTGCAAATCTGATTGAAGGTTCAAGAAGAGCCCAAATTATGTTACCGAATGGAACAATACTGTCCATTCCAGATGCTTTGTATTCATCTAACTCCAGAAGGAATCTATTGAGTTTCAAAGATATACGTTTGAATGGCTACCATGTTGAAACAAAGAAAGAGGAAAACATGGAATATCTTTGTATTACCTCCAATGATACCCAAAAGCGTATACTGGAGAAGCTTTGTGAGCTCTCATCAGGGTTGTATTACACAACCATACGGACAATTGAGGCACATAGTGTCATGGACCAAGAGTCCATTGACTCAAATGCTTTTAAGCTTTGGCATGACAGGTTGGGTCATCCTAGATCCACCATGATGCGCAGGATCATCACCAACTCTAAAGGACATCCCTTATTGACTAAACACATTATGTTATCAAGTGACATCTTTTGCCGAGCTTGTTCACAAGGGAAGTTGGTGATCAGACCATCACAACCAAAGGTTGATGTTGAGTCTCCATCATTTTTGCAGAGAATTCAAGGGGACATTTGTGGACCTATTCATCCCCCATGTGGACCATTTCGGTTCTTTATGGTCTTGGTGGACGCATCTACCCGATGGTCACATGTTTGTCTTTTATCTACTCGGAATATGGCATTTGCTAGGCTTTTGGCTCAGATAATTAAATTACGAGCCCAATTCCCGGATTATCCCATTAAGTCAATCAGACTCGATAATGCTGGTGAATTTACATCTCAAACTTTTGATGACTACTGCATGTCACTAGGCATTGATATTGAACATCCTGTTCCCCATGTGCATACTCAAAATGGCTTGGCAGAAGCTTTAATTAAACGCCTTCAATTGATAGCACGCACTTTGCTAATGAAAACAAAGTTGCCAATTTCTGCTTGGGGATATGCCATTTTACATGCAGCATCACTTGTGCGATTGAGGCCTGTTGCCAACAATCAATGTTCTCCAATACAACTCTTATTGGGAAATCAACCAAACATTTCACATTTAAAAATTTTTGGGTGTGCGGTATATGTGCCTATTGCACCACCGCAACGTACTAAGATGGGCCCTCAACGCAGATTGGGAATTTATGTTGGTTTTGATTCACCATCTATCATCAAATACTTGGAACCCCTGACGGGTGATATTTTTACCTCACGATTTGCGGATTGTGATTTTGATGAGACAATCTTCCCACCATTAGGGGGAGAAAAATCTGTGTCTAAAGAACAAGGCAAACTCATTCCTGAAAACGACATGAATTATCATGGAATGTATCCACATTGTCTCATCTCGATCCTCATACTGCTCAATGCGAAAACGAAGTGAGAAGGATCGTTCACCTCCAAAGTATTGCAAATCAGATGCCAGATGCATTTAATGATGCAGCAAAGGTGACAAAATCTCATATCCCAGCTGCAAATGCCCCAGCACGGATTGATGTCCATGATGGACAAAGCAATGTGCCAGCAAATGGTTCATCTGCTGCACGCCTAAAACGTGGCAGACCACTAGGCTCAAGGGATTCAGTTCCTCGAAAGAGGAAGTTGATGGACAAAATGAATCCAAATGAAATAAATAGAGAGCCCACAATTCATAATTCAAATGCCCCCAAAGAGGGACAGGTACTTCTTGACAAGGAAAACATCATTGGTGAGACAAGTGCCCCTGGAGTGGCAACCGTACCTGAAAGTCAAGAAATCTCCATAAATTATACGTCCATTGATGAATTGTGGAGTAGAAATGAGATGATCATCGATGATATATTTGCATTCTCAGTGGCTGCTGAAATCATAAAAGATGATGATATTGAACCGTGCTCTATTAATGAATGTACACAGAGGCAAGATTGGCCTAAGTGGAAAGATGCAATCCAGGCAGAATTAAATTCTTTGGAAAAAAGGAGTGTTTTTGGACATATTATTCCAACTCCACCCAATGTGAACCCTGTAGGTTACAAGTGGGTATTTACAAGAAAGCTCAATGAGAAAAATGAGATCTCAAGGTATAAAGCGCGACTCGTTGCGCAAGGTTTTTCACAAAGGCCTGGAATTGATTATATGGAAACGTACTCTCCAGTAATGGACACAATTACATTCCGTTACCTAATAAGTTTGGCAGTTTCAGAAAAACTTGAAATGAGACTCATGGATGTCATTACCGCATATTTGTATGGAGAATTGGATACAGATATATACATGAAAGTTCCGGAAGGATTCAGGTTGCCTGAAGCAGCCAGAAATAAACCACGGGGCATGTTCTCAGGTAAATTGAGAAGATCATTATATGGGCTAAAACAATCTGGACGAATGTGGTACAATCGTCTCAGTAAGTATTTACCGAAGGAAGGATACACAAATGATCCTATTTGCCCATGTGTGTTTATTAAGAAATCAGAGTCTGGATTTGCGATAGTGGCAGGATATGTCGATGATATGAATCTAATTGGAACTTCTGAAGAGCTTCAAAGGACTGTTAATTATCTCAAACGTGAGTTTGAGATGAAGGACCTTGGAAAGACAAAATATTGTCTTGGCTTGCAGATTGAGCACAATGCTAATGGAATTTTGGTGCATCAATCAACTTATACTGAGAAAGTATTGAAACGGTTTGGCATGGATAAAGCCCATCCACTTAGCACTCCAATGGTCGTTCGATCTCTTGACATTAAGAAAGACCCATATCGTCCAAAAGGGGATGATGAGATAGTCCTTGGTCCAGAAGTACCATATCTTAGTGCCATAGGTGCTTTATTGTACCTAGCACAATGTACCAGACAAGACATATCATTCTCAGTCAATCTGTTAGCAAGGTACAGTTCTGCTCCAACATGGCGACACTGGACCGGCATCAAACATGTTCTACGATACCTTCGTGGGACAACATACATGGGGTTATTCTATTCCAGTGAATCGACCAACACCCAGAGTATTATTGGTTATGCTGATGCAGGATATCTCTCTGATCCACATCAAGGACGATCACAGACTGGATATGTATTTACATGTGGAGGAACTGCGATCTCATGGAGGTCAACAAAACAAACATTAGTGGCCACATCTTCCAATCACTCATAAATACTTGCCCTCCATGAAGCCAGTCGTGAATGCGTTTGGTTAAGGTCGGTAATCCATCACATCCGAAGCACATGTGCCCTACCCTCAACAACAGACTCTCCAACAATTCTGAATGAGGACAATGCAGCTTGTATTGCTCAGATCACAGGAGGATATATCAAAGGTGACAAGACCAAACACATATCACCAAAGTTTTTCTATACACATGAGCTCCAGAAGAGTCAAGAAATCAAAGTCAGACAAATCCGCTCAAGTGATAACCTGGCAGATCTCTTCACTAAATCATTGCCGAAATATACTTTCCAAAGGTTAGTGCATGGCATCGGATTACGACAACTCTGCAAGCAATCAAGTTAGA
>NC_047654.1:13743758-13897291 GCF_902201215.1 Prunus dulcis | reverse complement strand
TTAAAAAAATTTAAATTTATTTTAGAATTAAAAAAGATAATGGGTAGTTGTGTTCCCTAAAAATAGGATCCATTATCTGCTTTTTCTTTTTCTTTTTCTTTTTCTTTTTTTAAATATGAAAAATATGAATTTACTGTATTATCCTCATTTAATTAATAATTTGAATTCTTAATGTTTGCATTAACCAAGGGTATTTTCTGGTATTTTGAATGTTTCACCATTCTCTGTCTTTTGCTTTATATATATAGATATATATATATATATTTGTACTAAAGAAATAAGGAAAAATCTAGAACAGAACATATTTATCTAATTCAATTGAGATATGGTCCAATCCATGTAACATTACTTAGGATCCCGGAGAATTAAGGATCAATGGATTGTGGGGGAACTGGAACGAACTGTTGCTTTCGTCCATTTTTAGTGGGTGAAGGTGGCTTCGGCCCAGTGATTGGTCTTAAGCAGCGCCGGATGGGCATTATTTTCTTGCTAAAATTCTCACCTTGACATCCAAAGCTACCTTGTTTTCTTCCAATATGTATCTTTGTCAAGCCATCTCTACCGTCAACATGCCATAAACTACTCCTCCCACGACCTTCTGCCATACAAGAAAATCACAGAAAACAATTACCAGATGATCAAGTTCAATATAATATTAGCTAATTAATATGTCAAGATCTAATCACAAGATGTTATGAATTACCATGAGGAAGTAATATTGCACAAGTTGATTGGAAATCCCCCATAAGAAGCAACACTAGTGCTGCAATTACCACCAACTTTGCTGGTAAGTCATCCATCTTCATCAGAAGCAGAAACAATAACTTAAGAAAACCTTATCGATCGCCTCACGATGAGAAGAAGCCAAGGAAAGCAAGATTTATAGACTGCCAGATTTTCAAAAGTTTGACTTCAACCTTGGACTTTTTTAGTCCCATAGCTTTCAGCTGTCTGCTACCCTACCCCTCAAAATAACTGCTTTCACATTGAAATATGGAACTTCCAACAGAATCTGCTTACGGTTGCACCATGTAAGTGTATGCATTTTGAGTTTTTCTTTTGATTTTCTTTGATAATATTGTAATAGGACAATCATTGTAATTTCTCAAGCTCTAGTTTAGATTAAGAATTGTTTCTCTAGGTGTTCTTATCTGGCTACAATCTGATGGATAATCAATGTGTTTGGCAAAGGTAATTTCTGCATTTCATCATATTGCATTCATTAAATTTCTTAAGATTATGACAAGTCATCTTTCTTTCGTATGACTAGTCATCCTTTGCATCAGTAGGATTTCAGCTCACTGGTTTCCAGTTGGATCCAAACCAACTTTTTTGTCATATTCTGCAAATTCTCTTTGCAGCCATATGTACTTTCTGACCTAGGAATTTTTTGGGTAAAAGACAAATGATACCTCATTTGGCAGCCATCTCTTTTGATAGGAAGTTTCGGAAAAGTTTCTTGCTAACTTTCTCTTCTTCTTCCCTAAGAGAAAACCATCACATTTTTCTTCTATGAGTTCTCCAAATTAATTTTTCGAAAACTGCTTTTGAAATATGAAATCTGCGTGTAGCTAGATCAAACACTCTCTCATATATATCTAGGTCAGATTCAAGATTGATTTCTTCAAGAGTATGGTTTCTTGAAGAAATTGGTCATTTTTCCTTGAATCCAAATTTTGGTTTCTGTCTGAGTTTGAGATGGCTAGCTGGTGCCATAGGATGAAAGAGCTTAGGAAGAAGCTGTCTAAGTTGCTGGTTTTGCTAAGTTGGAAAAGAAGATTGCACAAAAGAGGTATAGCTTATCTTCCTAAATAGATCTAGAATTTCTTGAGTTTGCTTGTGTTTCTTTGTAAGAATCTTTTTTGCTTAGTGGATTGCCTAGTTGATGACCCCCCAGTTTTTTCCAATGGTGGGTTTCTGGATGAACAATTTCTAGTTTGCAGCTCTGTAATTTTTTTGGGTTTGTGTTCTTGATAGTTGATTAGTCATCGCATAATGTTCATGTATTTCTGGGTTTGTGTTCTTGCAGTTGACTAGTCATCATTATCTGCTGTTTGGTGTTTACTTGATTATGATGCTTTCACACACTTTCACCATAGTTGTTGCTAGCACTGGGGATGTCTAGATTGATGGGTTCTTCTGAGTGTCTAGGTTGTCACTAGTAATTTTCTAGGCTTGCAGGTACATATTGGTATGCTCTAAATGTGTTCTTGGTTATGGTTATTGATGACTAGCAGCTGACTAATCATATGCATATTTGGTCAAGGTTTAAAGTGTGTGAAGATTGTTGTGTCTGTTTGAGTAGCGTATAATTTTACCTCTCGTCACCTAAGTACCACCTTAAGCTTAATGGCAGTGGAACTGGAAACTGTAAAGTTTTTGAATGCACCAAAACAAGTGGAGATGAAGAGGACTCATAGCATATAAAAGACCCCTAATTTCCTCCTCCATCATCCTTAATTTTAGTCCTTCAAATTTTATTCTTGTATTTTGCTTTCTTAGCTACTTTTATAAATTTAACTAAATGGACTTGCAAATGAGGCAACAAGTAAAACTATAACTTGCCTAAGGAATTATTGACATCCATAGATTAAGTACATAAGAGAAATGTCCAACGCACCAAATTTATTCATCAATTTTTGTTCACCAAACGCACCAGACAATTACTTGCCTAGGGAATAGATTAATTAAGTACATATGATGAGTAATGCTAAACGCACTAAATTTGTTCATCAAATTTGTATACCAAATGATGCGGTACTGTGTAACATTACTTAGGATTCCGGAGAGTAAGTATCATTGAATGATGGCGGAGGTGGTGACAGTGGAAGAGGCGGATAAGGTCTGAAGTGCGGAGGGAAGTTTTTGGTGGGTGAAGGTGGCTTGGGCCCTCTCAATGGTCTTAGGTTGCGTCGGATGGGCACTATTTTCTTGCTAAAAATGTCAGTTTGACATGATCCAAAGCTACCTTTCTTTTCTTCCGGTATTTATCTTTCTCAAGCCATCTCTTGTACAGTCAACATGCGACAAAGTACTCTTCACAATACCTGATCAGCTTCAGCTAGCCATATAAAGAAAATCACAGCAAGCAAGCAAGCAAGAAAGAAATTAATTAATTTAAGAGTTAATCATTTTATTAGTCCCTGAACTTAGACCCAATTTGCATTTGAGTACCTCAATTTTCAAAATGGTTCCCGTGGTCCTTTAACTTCACTTTCGTTATGACAAATGGTCCTGATCTCAATTTTGTTAACTTTTTTTGTTAAATGCAAGGGCAAAATGGTATTTTTATATTAAAACCAAAAAAATGAATAAAAAATAATATCTTTAAAATAACAATAAAAGAAAATCAAATAAAAAACCAACCTAAATAAAAAAAATTAAGTTTTTAGAGAGTAGAAATCGGGATAGAGGGGGGGAGAGAGAGAGAGAGAGAGAGTTTATTTTTAATTTTTTATTCATATTTTAATCAATTTTGATACAAAAATACCATTTTGTCCCTGTATTTAACAGAAAAGTTAACAAAATTAACAGTATGACCATTTGTCCTAACGAAACTGTAATTGAAGGATCACGGGAACCATTTTGGAAATTGAGGTACTTAAATGCAAATCGGGTCTAAGTTCAAGGACTAATAAAACGTTTAATCCTTAATTAGCATAAGTCATTAATGTAACTAGCTAATTACCCACCGCGAAGAAAAGCACATGTTGCTTGGAACTCCCCCATGAGAAGCAACACTAGTGCTGCAATAACCAGCATAAACTTTGCTGGAAAACCATTCATCATCGGAAAAATCCTTTCGCGTCAACGTTGTTGAGTCGTTCAAGATTTATAGGCATTGTGTAGCTGGGTTGAAGAAGGAATTTTACATGCCGTGGTTTAGATTTTCAAAAAAGCTTTGGTAACTTGACTTAAACCATAGAATTTTGATACAGCCCATTGTATGACAATTCTCTCCTAACTGTAGGCGGCTTTTGACCGAAGCCGCAGTTGGTTTTTCTTCCTGGAAGCTTCCCTGTCCAGTGCTTTTGGCATTTCACGTTTCGTTTGCACTCAATTAAATTGCTTTGTAATCTAGATCTGAACAACAACACATTAGGTTACTAAATATGCAGGTTAGCATTCGATGTTGTTGCTCAGGAAAACTTGATACGCGGTCTTTTAAGTTCCTTGTGAAAATTGAAGAGATAATTATACTTGCATAAATATTCAAACACATTTACATACTTTGACTCAAGTCGCTTGTACAAAGACCAAATGGACTTGCAAATGAGGCAACAATTATCTTCCCTAGGGAACAATGGGAACAGAAATAAACATAGGTATCCCGCCATCATATAATAAGCGGAGGAGGTGCAGTAGCGCCCTGTGACTTTCGTAGATTTTTTGTCGGTGAAGGCGGAGAGGTTGTAATGATTATTCTTAGGCTGCGGATGGGCACTGTATTCTTGCTAACAATGTCACTTTGACATCCAAAGCTACCTCCTTTTCTTCCAATAATCTTTCTCATGCCATCTCTGCAGTCAATGTGCGACAAACTCTTCTCGCCACCTTCAGCCATAGAAGATCACAAGAAGCAAGAAATGTTAATAGACACAAAGTTTGATATATTAAAGGGAAAATAGTACAACCTCATGATTCTCTACAACATATGTAAATGCAGGATGCAACGTTAATAAGTGGTAAATCATAAAACTAGATCAAGTCATAAGTGGGGCTCAGTCAACATGATCAACTTCAATGGAACTGATACAGATCTCATCACTGGAAAGATATTATTACCATGAGGAAGTAAAGTAAAAGTTGCAGAAGAAACACCCACAAGAAGATATACTGCCACAACAGCTAAAACAAACTTTTCCAGAAATCTGCTCATCACGGAAGAGCAAGAACTTGCAGAAGGCTTTCAATTTGAAACCGAGATTTATAGTCTCTACTTGAGCTAAATTGTCTTTACGAGAGACTGTACTTTGTTTTTTTGTTTTGTTTACTGCGGGTTTGGTAGAAGAAGGATGGACTATGGTTAAATAGGCTAAGATATGATGGAGTTGACCTCGACGTTACATGTTACTTCCCTTGCTTTCATGGGAAGCACCGTCACCATACAGCGACACAATTGACTTCGATTTACAAAGGCTAAGATATGCTTAAATAACATGCTGACTGATAGTCTATAAATATCCTCAGTTTTGTAACTGTTAGTGGCACAATTTCAATGAAATTTATGGTATTGAATAAAAGCCAGAATATTTATATTGGATGGTATAGCATACAGCTGGCTTCTGTCTCTGATATGAATTCAACTCTTCCAACAAGCCGCTCGAAAAACCCAAAAGTCACAATAAAGAAAACCAAGTTGGGAATCTGGCTTAAAATGAAGGGTTTTTAGCAAGAGGGGTGGGCAGAAATTGTAGTCTAAAGCCTTCTGATGAATAGAACAGTCGATTATGACAATTTTACTTCTCTCTGACACTGTTTTAAGCACAAGTTGGGGACAAAACTATTGTTTAGTACAAGTTATATATTGAACTTTATCCTTCAACTTGATTTATGAGGATGCACCAGGACTGAACCAAGAAGCTCAAAGAAAACTCAAATATTGACACATGCCAACAATACAATGTAATAGTTAAATTTTTATCTATGCTGATTCAAACAGGAAAATTCATGCACAATTACATGGATTAGCATCAATAGACTGCCTAATGTCTAGCGAATGCTTCAGTAATCACAGTCATAGCTATCATTAATCAAAGGAAGTAAAGAACACCTACCCATTTAACCACTAAATGGCTTCCACTTATCAACATAACGAGCTAAGGAACGGTGCAGCATCTTCTTCCAAGCTTCAAGATCAGGCAAATCACCAGTAAGAGCAAGGGAGCTATCTTCCTGTCGATTCCCAAGGCCCAATACGAAAAGCTTGTCGCCGAAAACCCGATGCATAGCCTTCAATGTGTCTTCCATAACTACTTTCCCATCTCTCGTTGAGTCCTCAGCCTCCACACAACTACCTCCTACATTGACCATTATTCTCCCGCCTTTTCTCAAACACTTTCTGAGCATCTCCCAAGTATTTGGGTCTTGCAGCTCAGGAACCAAACTGCCTTTACAAAACAAATCCACCAAAATCCCTGAAAACCCATCTCTAGTGCTAGCTTTGAATGCATCTCCAACATGAATTATAAGCCTACCTGGATACTGTCTTTCCAGCTTTGAGAGACCAAAGTACTCTCTGCCCACAGCAATCACAGACGGGTCAAGCTCCCACCCATGAACCCCAACTTCTGGGTACAGCTCAAGAATGGACCTTGCGGCAGAACCCGCCCCGAACCCGAGAATTCCTACAGGTCCAGGAGGCAAAATCGGCGGCAATGTGGCGAAGACGTCAAAGTAAGTGCTGGTGAGGGACTTGAAAATGAAGGAGATGCTGTGGATGTTTCCAGGGTTGTCAAGAAGAAGAAGCCTTGAACCAGCAAAGGGGTGGTCAGCTCTTCGAGAAACTTCGAGGACACGAATGTAATTGTACCTGGACTTGAATTTGGCTAGGATTTTGACATCCTCGGCGGGGATGCCGTCGTCTTGGGTTCTGGTTTTGGGGGCCGGATGGTGGGCGGGTTGAGATTTTGGAATTAATGGGTGGAAGTGGATTGGCTTTGGAGGTGTTTTGGTGGAGAAATGGAGGGTTGGAGATGAGGGTTGGAAAGAACTTGGGAAATTTTGAATTGGGTAGGAAATCAACGGTCGAATTTGGTGGGGGTTTTGCAGAAGCGACATTGCTTATTGTTCTCTGTAGACTGTTTCACTTCACAGATAGAAAGCAAAGAAAAAGAAAAGGGAGCATAATTCTCCATAATAGCGCCCATAAAATTTATATTATATTTAAGAAAATTGTTAAAATTTCTTTGAATTCTAGAACTGGATTGTGATGGGATTTACTTTTCTACTATACGGTTCAGCTTCTGGGGTCACCTGGCAATACTTCACGCAGTGTAGAATACCCCCCAAAATAGGGAAATTTTCCTTTTTAACTTTTCTTGTTTTGAGAATAAGAGAGTTTTCAAATGAACAAAATAACATATAATTGGTACATTCTGCATTCTGAGAGTCTACATAAACAATAAACTAGAAACACAGTGATCCTTTAGAACTATCTTAGAAGCTTTTATGCACAGTGTATTGACATTCGCCTGCTATCAATGTAAGTTCGGTTTTACAAAGGGTGATTCTAAAACAAATCCGATTAGCAAGGGCATCACCGACTTGACAATTAGGATGGTGGCTAGTAGCCTATTCTAATTCCACGCTAATTAATAGGATGCCTTTTCTAGAAATTATGCGGCTTGAACAAAGCTCTCTCTCTCTCTGCTTCAGTAAACATCTCATAGACAGGTGATACAGGGAAATTACAACCAGAAGCTACAAAATTCCATCTGTGTCAGCAGCACGGAGGATGATTTGGTTTCTCGTCTTCCATCCCATCTGCATCATCCCTATATTAACAACCACAACTCTGAACATTAGAAGAGGAACAATAACTATCCAACAACTGAATCGCATTTTTATCAAGAGAAAAATCCTTAATACACTTTGGATACAAGTTTCATTGATATATGATTATTTTACTATGACAAAATATAAAAAACCTTACCGCATCTCAGTTTTAACTGCATGCTGACCAACAGGGTTGGAGAATTTAGTCCAATGCTTGTCTTCTTCAGGATCAGAATCATAATCCGCACCATCCCAAATGCGAGGCTTTGGTCTTTCTTCCATGTTCTCTTCCGCCTGCATCCATTGAAGCAAATGGTAAGGTTATAAGAATCAAGGAAAATGCTGAAAACCCTGGAAAATTATTGAATCAATTCGTCACTAACACAAACCTCCTCTGGAACTTGTGTTGTTGGTGGTGTTGTCTGGAAAGGAACGCTGGGTGTATGAGGTATTCTAGAAAGTTGATCTAGTAGCGTATTCCTGGGAAAGTAAACAAAAATCAAAACATGTATGATGAGAGAGAGAAAAAGAGAGAGAGAGAGAGAGAGAGAGAGAGTGTGTGTGTGTGTGTGTGTGTGTGGTATTCTAGAAAGTTGATCTAGTAGCGTATTCCTGGGAAAGTAAACAAAAATCAAAACATGTATGATGAGGGAGAGAGAGAGAGAGAGAGAGAGAGAGAGAGTGTGTGTGTGTTTACTGCAAATTAAAAAGTGTGTGCGTATGTGTTTACTGCAAATTAAATAAAACAGTCCAGCATTCTAACAAATGTTTCCTAGCTAGAGATTTTACTGCACCATGCAATAAGTTCCAAAGATAAGCTTGACAATGTTCCATTATATTTGCAAAGAGAAGCAAATTAAAGATGAGCTATTTCCTCTTTACATCATGATATGAGTTCTCTTAAGTTCAGAACCACTTCCTTTTACCAAAATTATACTAAAGCAATGCATATGGTTAGTATATTTTTAAATATTTTTCATAGTTCTAATCAATAGTTCAAGAATGCTTGGGGTAAGGTATAATAAATTTCACCTTATTAGTGTCAGTAATAATCACCAATTAAAAATTCAACTTAAAATTAAACTGAATGACAATACAACCCGCTGGCAGCAACTGACACACCTTATTGCCTCCATCTCTTTAGGTGAGTTTAGGTTCTCCATGTTGGATGGCGGAATATGAAGAGTATAATCTGGACCAAAATACTCATAGTATTCATTGTAAGGCAACTTATTATCAGGTTCCACCCCAACTGCCACTGCTGTCTGTGCAAAGTAATAGATGCAATCATAAGGACGTTGCATTGCATAAGAGTTGTTGCAAAAAAGTTCAGAGAAATAGGAGACACAAGTAAAAGATGTTAATGTGATTGCCAAAAATGGAGAGAGAGGCGAGAACAAAACCTCGTAACACCAGCAACGAGCAACATTCCGGATCGTATAACCTCCACCACCCAATACCATCAGAGGAACATTAAAAGATCTAAGGAAACGAAGACAATCTGCATGGCCTTTGACAGACAAGTTGAAGCACCCCAACCTATCACCAGACAATGAATCTGCACCACACTGTAGAACAACTGCATCAGGCTGATACATCTCCATGACTTTTTGGAGGATGGGCCGAAACAGGCCACGAAAACTCTCGTCATCCATTCCATCGTTCAGTGGGACATTCAGCGCATAATTCTTCCCAGTCCCTGCCCCAACATCCTTAATGTGCCCAGTCCCAGGAAAGAAATCCCCAAATTTATGGAACGACACAGTCATGACCCTGTCAGTGGTGTAAAATGCCTCCTCAACTCCATCTCCATGGTGCACATCAATATCTACATAAAGCACACGCTGCCCAGCGACAATGACCAGATTACATATGCAAATTATCAAACAATGAAAAGGTAATGGCGGCATATATAATACAACAAATGGGCAGAACAAAGATTTGACACTTCAACCGCATGTATAATCAGAAAAATAAAAATGGATAATTTCACAAATAAATATCACCCTTAAATTTTTATCAGATTCAACTTTCCTAACCCCCAAACTACTTGTTACCAATTAAGTGCAAGCAAGCATACAGCAAAACAAGTATATCTCAGTAACTAAAAATCACTAAATATAACGTAGTAATAAGCCCAAAACATATATAGCTCTCAGACCAAAAAAAAAAACATATATAGCTCAGTTACTAAACATAGCTCTAGTGTAAGTAAACAACGCCTCACAGAAACATCAATATCCTCAATCAGTAGCTAAGCTCACTGAAATTAGAACCAAAAAAAAAAAAAATCACCATTTCAATATATAATGAAATAATTTAATTTTAAAAAAACAAAACAAAAAACAAAAGTGTGGTTTATTATTACCTTGTGAACCTTGAGCAGCTCAAGAATGCCGAGGACGATATCATTGACATAACAGAAGCCGGAGGCCTCGGACTTCTTGGCGTGGTGGAGGCCGCCGGCCCAGTTGAGGGCGATATCGGCGTCCTGGCGGTTGAGCTTGACGGCGGCGCCGATGGAGCCGCCGGCGGAGGCCTGGCAGAAGCCGAAGAGGCCGTCGAAGACGGGGCAATCCTCGCCGACGTTGAAGCGCTTGAGGTGGCGGGAGTAGGAGGACTCGGCGAGGGTCTCGGGGCTGACGGAGGCGAGGAAGTCGACGTAGTCATCGGAGTGGAAGCGGCGGATGTCGTTGGGGCCTGCGGGGAAGGGGCGGTTGATCTCCATCCGACGATGGAGTCCGTAGTGGACGATTAGGTTGTGGGCCATGCGGATGCGGTGGGGTTTCATCGGGTGGCCTTGGCCGTAGTAGTAGTCGCCGACGGTGGGCTCGTAGAAGTATGTCACTCGCCGCTTCTTCGCGTCTGGTCCTGACGGCAGTGACGCCCCGCTTTCCGACTCCATCTGATTCTCTCTCTCTCTCTCTGTGTCTTTCGCTCTTTCTATTTTTTTGGCTGTGAAAGTAAAATGGTTGCTGGGGGGGTGACCAGCTACGAACGACGGGTCGTTTTATTCACAATAGAAAGCAAAGAAAAAGAAGAATAAAAAAAGCGGGTAGCGAAGAGCCCAGCGAGGCCTGCTTAAGAAAAAAAAACCCAACCAACTCTGGGACTTGTCGTTTCGGTCGGCTTGCATTGGCAAAGCCTCTTACGTGGCTGGTTTTGGCCCAAGATTGATACAACTCGAACCCATTTTTTGGGGTCGAAACTCAAACCCAATAAATAAATAAGCAAAATGCAAATCTTATTGAAGCCCATTACTAAATTGCTACATGCGCATGCTATACAATGATGAATTTACTTATTTTTTTTAAATTACAATCAATGATTTTTTTTTCCGAAATAAAGTAAATTTCATTAACCTTAAACATTGGTTACCACAAGGTTATTCATTATACAATTTATTCGCCACTACGGGCCTTTCTCTAATCAATAATTAGGATCTTGTTTGTATAAAGTAAAGCGGACAAAAACATGAGCCTGGTGAATTGGCATGTTTACATAATATTTTTGTAATAAGAAGTAAAATATTTTATCATTATAAATGTAATTTTATATAGTCATAAGTAAGGAGTTTTTGAAAGTTAAAATAGTAATAAAACGAGGCAAGTGCCATTTTCTTGTAATTGTAAATAATTTGCAAGTGAATCAAAATCCCGAAAAGGAAAAAGATTTGGTATGTCTTCCACTTGTGTATGTTCAATTACATGACACCAATGATAAGGCAAACGTGGATCCTATGTAATAAGGGATGAATGAATGATCTTATATATAAGACGCCAAATTATGTCACATAAGAGTCGAAGTAAACCAAATGAAAGCCAACCCTATCGTGCTTTTGTACTAACAAGAATTAAAGTTTGATATTGAGATAGTTGAGGTACATCTTTTTTCGAATTCTTTTAATCAATAGGAGAGTCGAGATTCAAATTTGAAACAATTTTCCGACATTTTAAACAAGACAATCACCTCAGACGCAAAGGGATTTTTTGCAGGCAATCAGTCATCTAATAAGAATGTAATTGATCTCAATCAGAGAAACTTTTATGCAAACAAAGCGTTGTCCTCGTCCATTGACCTTAAAATTAATTATAGTAACACTTTAGATATGATTCTAAGTTCTAAACCATGAAAACTTATGATTCTAAGTTCTAAACCATGAAAACTTAGTCCTATTTCCAATTATTATTATTACAGCTATAGCTAAAAAAGGATTTTTAGTTAGAGAGCAAAAGCATGTGGACACACAGACTAAAGGTGTTAATTAGAATATTTATTGGTGTCAAATCAAAAAATTTGGTTATCAATTGGGGACATGAAATTTTAATCAGAGGGTTATCTCCTTAGCTTGGTGATTAGACATGGATGGTGTTTCTTCTCAAGGCACCCTAATTACAACTTTTGACTTGATTTGTAGTGGATTGGGTGCATGGGTGGGACTGGCTCAAGCGGGACCAAGGAATCTTAAAACTAAACCCCTCATTAATAGAGGAGTTGAAACCACATAATTAACCCCAAATTGAAGTTAACTAGGGCAATTATTATTTATAAACCACTAAAACAACCTGGCTGGCACAAGAGGAAAGGACCATCATATCATTAAACTACCTCAATTGCCTTTTTCTTTATTTTAAAAAAAAAAAAAAACAATTTCTCCCATTTTAACCCCAATTGTTCATGATCATGTTCATTAGTGTCAAAACTTCACAATCAGCCATGTATAAAAGATGTGGAGATTCCTCAACAATCTTTTGTAAGGGTATGTTTTTGAGAGCTAGTGTTCTATAAAGATTACATAGAGAAACAGAAATCATTAAAAATGCAAATGCTTTATGCATATTTTTATGTACGTGACAATATTGTTTCACATAACACATTTATTTTAAGTGATTTTTTCATGATATACTAAAAGTTTTTAATCTCTTAACAAAACACTTGTCTAATTCAACCGGACTCTATCAAATATGTGTCTTTTTAAAGCTCATTCGGATGAACTGATTTCAAATTCAGAAATTTAGATGATATTATAAGGTAAATTATTTGTTTAGACTATTAAAATTCATGATTTAAACAAAAGCGAAATGTAAAAAATAAATGAAAATACATAAAAAGTGTGGCATGAAATATTGATGCACCCGAAGGAGAGAGGAGTGATTCCTTGACGACAAGAAATATTGTATAAATATTTTCTATGGGGACAAGAAAAAGTATGAGAGCCAGGCAAAGGACCTAATCATTTGGGGGAAGGATGAAGGGAAAGAAATGGGTTTCCATGGCTTTACTTTCACTATCATTTTGTGATCATCATCTCTTGAAAAGGAAGCTTTCTTGTTGGTCGATGAAGACTGTTTGAAAAGGACGCTACCTTTATAGCAAAATACAAGTAGTTTCCATGAAGCAGCTGATGATATGAGAATGCTACAATTTCAATATTATTTCATATTTATTTTATATAGTTATTTTCTCATCTAGATGTCTGCACGTTCTCAATGTGCGGATGTTGTTATAAATAAGGAGAAAAGCAAATATAAATAGTAAAAAATACATAAAATTCTCACAATAATAACGTCCGTACGTCCACATAATAGAATTTCTGCTATTTTATATAATTATCTATTTGTACCCCATGGCCAATGAGCCTTGTGGTCCTTATTTTGCTTGGGCTACCTATAACAAAATGTACCCATCATCATGGGTCCATGGTTAATGCAAATGAAGTCCACATCACATATGTATATACACATAAACCATAGAGACACATGTGATACGCACGTGCATCATAATAGATTAAGTATTCTGATTGATAAATATTGTGATTAATGCTCTAATTCATGCACATTCATTGAAGGCTTGAAGTGATAGATAGGCCATGTTCACAAATCAGTTTCGAGGATATCCAATTCCATTATTAAATTTTCTAATATTTTATTTAATTGATGAATCAACCTAAAGTATAAGCTGATTGAGTAGATAAATACACTAGAAAGAAGATCATAAGATAGAGATTGTAAATGTTGATGATTTGATGTGATTTCTTCATTTTATAGAGATGACATGTCGTCATTATTATAACTATATATTTAATTTCAGGGCCCTATTTTTGACAATAAAAAATCATTTCCAATGTAATATATAATGTGAAAGCATCATATATAGTAGGTGTTGAAAAACTTATATAACTAGAGACCATCTTAATTATATGGATCGACACGTGTACATGAGTTGGATCAGTTAGGCAGGGCAATACTTTTTACATTCAAATTTAATTACATTATAGTAGTTTAGACGATTATATCATATATAAAATATATTGTTAAAAAAATCATATAGATTGTATTTATTCATCCTAGCAAATTACGCTGTATATTATTATTGTTATTATTAAGCTAGTTGTTCTTATATCAATATTAATTTAGCGTATGAATAGAATGTGTTGTCTTTAAAAAAGGGGAGTATTTTTGCTCACCACTTTAACCAAATGTGTATCCTCATTACCCTTCTTAATATTTAACACGTGTCTATTGACATAACCATGGTTCCATAAATACAAAGTAAAGAGTTAACTATGATTATATCAATGAACACGTGTCAAGTATTGCGAATAGTAGTAAGAGTATAACTTGAGTTAAAATGGTAAGTAAAGATATTCCCTGAAAAAACCATGTTCTACATCAAATGATTTTTATTTTCATTTCATCCTATTCAGAAATTATGGAAGCACTTTTTCACCTCGATCATTGTCTCCTATAAACTTTTATAGGCAAAAAAGCAGTCAACTAGTTGAAGTTAATATACCATATACAACATTTCTTTTCCTTGGCATTACTGAAAAAGATAATATGAGTAGTTATGTTCCATAAAAGTATGACTTATTATCTGATTTTATTTTTAATATGAAAAAATGTGAATTTATCATATTATCCTCATTTAATTAATAATTTTAATTCTTAATATTTGAATTAATCAAGAGCATTTTTTGATATTTTGAATATTTCACCATTCTCTGCCTTTTGCTTTATATATATAGAATCTTAAGATCTGCTCACTTTAACTGTAATTGTTTGGGCAACAACTAACTTATTACTTTATGATTGCATGACCATACATCCTCCCGGGCAGTAAATTAATGAAACAAAATGAAAACAAGACCACCACCCAAATTCTCTCAAAAAGAGCCATAGCGTCATATCGGTTAAATTCATAATGCCGCATTAGTTAAACCTAAATTTGACCTAATTCGACATTTTTCTTGTCTGCGTGGATTAAAAGACGGCAATTATTTCATAGCGATGACAACATTTCACAGTGACTCCTTCCACATCACAAAAACAAAAGAACAAAGAAGAATCATGAGGGAAAAAGGGACGTGGATAGGGAGGTAGTGGCAGACCTATTAAGGCGCAAGAAGGTGCAGTTGCACCTCCTCTCGCCGGAAAAACCATTATGAGTGGTTCAAATTGCCAATTTGCTCAGCTAGTGATGATGCACAAATTACCTTATTTTCATTTTCAACATTTAAGTAAATGTCTTTGTCCTTTTACTTTTATTTATTTTTATATTACTCCATTTACTTAAGTTTACAATGTAAATAAGAAAGTACCCCCCATTTGGATTCAAATAAAAATACTAAAAAAATCAAATTTTCACCAAATCAAAATATGAAAAATCGGTTTTAGTGCAAAATACGATTTAGGCTAAAAATGATGCCTTATTAAGTCAATATATACTTTATAATAAAATCCCATAAAATGAACTTTTTCTTATTTGATATGTAAGGAATAAAAGCTGCCAAAAATTATCTTGAGAAAATGATTATTTCAAAAAACCAATTTTCATACTTAGTCAATATTTTTACGTAAAACAATTTTTCATGTTATGAATGAATGAAGGGACCTAAAGTCAATTTAGGTAAAAAGCCTTAGATGTTCAATTCACAAAGAGTTTTTAACCTTTCAAAATTGCACCTCTGTTAAAAAATTTATGGGTCCGCCAGTGTAGGAAAGAGTCCACCAACCCCAAAAAGAGACCACGGCTGAAATTTTTCCTTAAAGTTTTCTCATAAAGCGTTTTGCTTGTGAAGGATATTAAATTCCCATATATTCTCTTATAATTTGATGCGATTTCTTCATTTTTATAGAGATGGCATGTTGTCATTATTAAAAATATATATTTAATTTCAAGGCCCTAATTTTGATAATAAAAAATTCATCTCCAATCTAATAAATAATGTGAAAGCATCAGATTACGTGTTGAAAAACTCCAATGCTACAGACCATTTTAATTATTTGGATTGTATGTATGTGATGTAGGAAAAATCATGGGTTTGTTCTTACAAAGAAAATTTGGAAAACAAAAAAATTCAAAATTATAAAATTTGACTTCATCAGCGACTGAAATCCACTAGAAAATAGAGAAAATTTCTAAATTTGATTTAAAATATGATAAAACTTATTAATACAATGTCATGAGTTGGCTTAAATAGAAAACCAAGAAATCCTAAAACCGTAGGAAGCCTTATGTTCCAAAATATTCCTAAAACTTAACTAATAAAGAAACTAATTAAAATCATATCAGGAAAATAATATCTTGATTGATAACTTATTCTAAAAATATAAATATAATATAAATCTTCTCAAGAAATTAAGCAACCCGAAAATCCCAACGATATGCCTTCCTTCTTTTCCTAGAGCCATAATTGATGCTTAACCAGAATTTTCCTCTCTTACACGATTTCCTTCCAACTTTGAGCCACTTTATTTTAATTAATATTTCCCAACATAAATGACCATATCTTGTCATACAACATAAGTTAGATCAGTTGGATAAGACAATGCTCTTTACACTCAAATTCGATTACATTAGAGTAGTTTAGTTAGACGATTACATTGTTATATAAAGATTTTTTTTTAAAATCATATGGATTATATTTATTCATCCTAGCAAATTACACTGTATATTATAATTGTTGTTATTATTAAGCTAACTATTCTTATCAATATAAAAAAGCTATGTTCTACATGATTTTCATTCCATCATATTCATTGTTGAGAATGTTTGTTCCACATTGAAAAGTTAAGGGACCTAACCTAGGTTTATATGGAGTTTGACTACTCCCATCATTGCCAATTGATTTTGGGGTAAAACCTCAAGTTCCTTCATGATATCAGAGCAAGACTTCACCTGTTGAACCCAACGGCCGCGCATGCTCCCACGTCATCCAATATATGTTATCTGCATATTAGGCTTGAAAGTTCGCAATACGTGTAGAGGCGTGTTAAGAGTGTTTGTCCCATATTAAAAAGTTAAAGAACCTAGCCTGAGTTTATAAGGAGTTGTCCCACGTTCAGAAATCATGAATGCACTTATTAATCTCGATTATTGTCTCCTATAAACTTTTATAGGCAAAAATGTTGTCAACTAGTATTTAAGTTAGGATCCTTTATGTTAATATACCATATACAACATTTTATTTTCCTCGGCATTACTTACACAATTCTTAACCTCTGCTCACCTTAACTGTATTTTCTTGAAAATAACTTAATAATTTATGATTGCATGATCATATATGAAAATAATTAATTCTGTCTTAAGCATAGAAATACCATACTCCCCCACATCCTGACTTAATAATTAGCTCAAATGTAAACGTCGTTTCCAGTCCATAACATGGGGGAGAGAGAGAGAGAGAGAGAGAGAGAGAGAGAGAATAAGTTGCTTGTTTTGGATACTTCACATTATTTCTTTCTCTTCGCTTGATAGTACGGAGAGTGAACCCATGATAGAGAAGTTTTTCCTCTTCAACAGAGAGAGAGAGAGAGAGAGAGAGAGAGAGAGAGGGCGTGAAGTGGACCGGGAATATGAGGTGGAAGCTCATGGTGACGTAGCCACACGAGCACTTGCCGACTTTTATATAAGGTCAAGATGGTACAATAAGCAACAGTACAGTCTCTCCTCTTCCAATACCAGCCAGCCCCCAAGAGAGAGAAAGAGAGAGCCACAACCCGCAAGGGATAGATATCATGTCGGTCGGAAGTATCAACATGACGAAGACTTTGTGTGAATGACTATTTACACGCTTACATTATCTAAGGCGTCCAACTGTCCATGAAAACATGACCATACATTATATAATTCATAGAAAGCCGCTTGTATGTATTCACAAGTCCTTTTCTTCTCCTCTGAGTCTGACCAATGTGTATAATTTCTAAGGTCTTGTCATATACATGATTCCCACAATCTATTATTGCCGTGGCTGACATTTTTTCATGACCATTTTCCATGGCGGTGTTTGTTTCTTTCTCATAACACTCCAATTACCCACTTATTTATTTCCTTGTAACTCGTAAAGCGTTTGAGTTTACATCTCGTCTACTAATCTCGATTATTTCAAACGTAACATTGTTAGGCCATTACTGTGATGAATTCGACTGATTTTGACAAGTTGATTAGGAGGGCCCTTCTCACAAAATGATTATCGCCGGCCCACCCCCATAATATCTCATTAATGTTGGTTTATTAGTTAGTTTGATGGATCAGCTAATAAGCTACACCATGTGCTTTGGATCACTAACTAATCTTTTGTCCCCTCTATCTCGGGACTGATTCTGGCCAGATTAAGTGATGAATTGGAACTACTTCAATTTAATTAAAATATGCCTTTTCAAATTTATAATTCTAAAAAACATTTAGTTCAGAGCTAAGCTAATACTCTCATCTAAGTTACTAGATAATGAACCTGGTTATATATGTTGGGGGGGGGGAGCAAGAGATGAATCTGACCCATCAAGAGGTTTTCCAAACAAGCTATCTATCATTGTCGTCTTTAAAAATCTATCTGGGACCCAAAACCTAGTGATAAAGGGTTCATATATGGTATGGTATTTTCTAAATAGATTTTAAAGGAATGGCCTAATTAGAAAGTACTTGTCAATTAATATAGTTCCAATTTCTTCTTTTTGACTCTTCCATCGGACTTAAGTGTTGCTTTAATTAAACCGCAAATTCAGGTGCGTAGCCACTATTGTCTTGAAATGAAGAACTCGTTTGGGGAGAAGTACTGAAAGTGATTTTGAGGAGAAGCACTATAAATTCGTTTAGAACAAATAAAAATGATTATATGGAGAAGTAACTCTCTATATAAGTTATTATTGGTCTCCAAAATCACTCACAAACGAACCTTAAATATAGAATGAAAATCAAAACTATTGCCGCCCCATAAAAGCAAAATTCCAATCTGTCCTGCACTCAAAATACAAGCCTAGTAGACCACTTTTTTCTTACACCTATATAAGAGTGATTTTCTCCTTCTTCCTTCTTTTCTTTAAATAAATAAATATTGTACTTTTTTTTTTCTTTTTTCTTTTTGGCATAATTAGGTACACGTTTATATATATATATGGTCATAATGATTCATCGAACAGTGGAGAAAAAATAAAATAAAAAATCATTGCATAATATTACAATATATATTTGTGTCTATGCATGCACCATGGGTGATAGGGCGACAACTTTGTCACCATGGATTTCCTTTTTTTCAGATTTAGATTTTCCAATTGAATAGGATTGAAAAGAAAATGAAAAAGAGGGAAATTAAGGAGAAGTCAAACCCAAAAGCTACATTCACATCATTGGTGTCTCAAAAGCTATTTCACACGCGGGTTGCTACTAATTAATTAAATCATCTAAACTTGACTTAATCATGTATTAGTTTTTGGTTTAGTCTTTAAATAATTTAGTCACTAATCATGCACTCTTTTTCTAATCAGAAAGTTTAATTCATTAGTGTTTAACAATTGACCTAACCAATTATATGCTAACGTGATCGACTAACTTATTTGGCAACGATACGATGCTTGCTTTCAAATCCCAACAAATTATTTTTCACGTGTGACCCATGCATAATTTTTCAGTACTCTAAAACAAGCAATTTGGTCTTATTTTAAATCACATTATGCTCTTAATCTTTGATTTGTTTAGAGATTAAGAATAAGCACCTCGGTTTGGAATTAGACGCAGTGTCGTACTGTAGAATGATGAGAGAGGCCGACAAAACGACAAAGGATGGTAGGGCAATTAAGTGTACATATTGGTCGTATTTGGGCCTGTCGAGCTGGCTGCGTATTTTCCAAGACTTATATGGCATTTATATTGTCATACGTGTTACTGTCGGTCATAGAAACGTCTTTCAGAGCCTCCAATCATTGAGGGCTTCATCCAAATTGGAGATTTAATACGGTGTGGTCACTCGGATGCTAATTGATTATGTCTTAATACGTGGCTGCCATGTGGAGGATCGGGGCCCACCATTAGTTGATCATAAGCTTTCATATGTTAATCCGTGGTTTAGATCTTTGATTGTTCATTTTTTTAAATAAATTTTTTATTTTAAGCTAAGTTGGTACTAGGGTGGGGGCATTCTCTTCTTTCCAATTCATGAAAGCAAGAAGGGTATATTTCTTGGGGGTTTCCCTTTTCGTTTGATTTTATTTATAAAAACATTGATGATGCAAATTGATAAATAATTTTTTTATCCCCACAAAAGCAAAATTATTAAAGCTTAGGGGACAAGGAACTAAGAAACTAAGAAATAAAATAAAATAAAATGCGTTAACCTCTTACAAAAAGGAAAATACTTTCCTTATTCTCTTATAAGTAGAAACTCCTTCATTCATGCTAATGACTGTATGACATAATGTGTAGAAGTTTTTCTTTTTGTATTTTATATGAATTATTTTTGCATATGTGTCAAACTGTTATTTACATAAATGAAAAGTATCTTCTTCCAGGGTAGCTTATGCAACATCATTACAAAAATAACAAGGTAGCTCAAGTAGTATCATTACAAAAATAATGGACGTACAAATTAATATGAGTGATGCTCACACTTCAATATGTCTAAGAATAAACTCCTCCTCAATTTTAAAGAGCCAAGCAATATCCTTTTATTTATATAACTCATGCAAAATTCCTCAATTTTAAGAACAAGGTATATTGGGTAAATTAATCTCATCCATTTTAAGTATGTTAGTATATTAATACAGATTAAGTTAATAAATACTTTATTAATGGCGGCAGCCCAAAAGGGCGGGGAAACTATAAAGAAGAAGAAGAAAGGGAAAAGGGGAAAAAGGGGAAAAAGGGGGAGTTGTCTGTTCTTTTGTTTTTTCTTTTATGTTTTCTTATGTGGTTTTCTCATGGAATCTTTGGGTTTTTATTTTTATTTTTTATGTTGTGTGAAAAATACATAGGTACCGTCAAGATATTTCTAGCATGACTTATGTAATAATTTTCTCTTTTTTATATAGTCCCATATACAAATGGAACCCACACTGGATGCTCTGGTACTGTCGGCTGATGGCTTTATATTTATCCTGTAAATATTTATACGAAGTAATATATGACATATATATATATATATATATATAATTTTTGAGTGTATAATGCTACATGTTGGTAGTTCGATAAGATTAATGATTTTGATTTATAATTTAATTCTTTTGTCCTCAAACGCAGTGTTCTGTGTACAGTAGCTGGCAAAGCATGGCTGAAATACTATTTTATGCAAATTCATCAATATGTGTTATGTTCCAACTTAAGCAACAAGTGAAAGAGCGGGATGTAGTCTAGTCTAGTGGAAATAGGTCTTGATTTGCATATTAAAAGTCTCGGGTTCAAACTCTCATGACATCTTAATATTGTGTAGTTTAGACTATCACTTGTATTCAAAGCAACTAGTCTAATAAGAAAGTAAACTAATTTCCTTCCGTATATTTCTGTATAAAACTATACAAAATATTATTGTTTTGATTGAAATGGTTCAAAATCATAACAAATACACAATAGTAGGTGAGGCTAATTAAGTGCAAATATTATGGATGGTTAATTATGCTGAACATAAGCACATGCTCAATTTAAATCAAAGGTCTCTATTTCTGCAAGCAACACAAAATTAAATCAAGGGACACCCCTGCTTTTGGATTGATGAGGTTTTAAACATAAGCAGCTTTTCTTTTATGTAAATTAATTTCCCAAGTCCCCTCAACCCATTAAGTATTTTTATGAACCCTAAACATGTAACTGTATTTTTCACTAATAAGTTAAACTAAAGTACACGTTTATAGAGCTGTTCTCATTTATATCACCTTTTTTTTTTTTTTTTTCTTCCCACAATTTTTAGAGATAGAGAGATATCTTAAAAACCAATCCAGTCCAATGCAAAAAGCAGCCAGCAGCACCAGATTTGCGTAAAACCCACTTGATTGCTTCAACTCTCTCTCTCTCCCCCTCCCCCTCTTTCCTTCTCTCTCTCTCTCTCTCTCTCTCTCTCTCTCTCTCTCTGACTTGAATTCTAAGTATGATTTATGCCAGTTTTCTTTAAATCATAACAAATTATTCTTAATTTTTTCCACTCTTACAACATAGAGAGAGAGAGAGAGAGTGAGAGAGAGAAAGAGAGAGTCATAGAAACAGACATATATTCTCAACCCCCATGTCCGGATTTTTGCTCTGATCAGCAGCAGCTACCTGCTAGCGGCTGCTATATCATTTTCCATTTCTCATTAGCACACAGAAAAAGAAACGAAAAGAAATGGGACGCCATTCGTGTTGTTTGAAGCAGAAGTTAAGGAAAGGTCTGTGGTCACCAGAAGAAGATGAGAAGCTCTTCAATTACATCACCAGGTTTGGTGTTGGTTGCTGGAGTTCAGTCCCAAAGCTTGCTGGTACTTAATTGCATAACTTATTCGACTTTGCATTATTCAAATTTGGTGTTTGAAACATTTTATCAAATGTTTGATATTTTTGTTTCTGGTTTTGTTTGTCATCAGGTTTGCAGAGGTGTGGAAAGAGTTGCAGGTTGAGATGGATAAACTATTTGAGGCCTGATTTGAAGAGAGGGATGTTCTCACAACAAGAAGAGGATCTCATTATCAGTCTCCATGAAGTTCTTGGCAACAGGTAATTAATTTAACACCAATTAACCACAATATTTTTTTTTTTGAATAACAGGCTTGAATTTATCATCCCTGATATGAAAACAGAAATGGGCAATCCTTGTTTTGGCATTTGAATGTATCTGGTTTTGAAATTTCATCAGGTGGGCTCAAATTGCAGCACAATTACCAGGCAGAACAGACAATGAGATAAAGAACTTCTGGAATTCATGCTTGAAGAAGAAGCTACTGAAGCAAGGAATTGACCCAACTACCCACAAGCCACTAAGTGAAGAAGAAATGAAAGAGAAGAAGAGTATGGACTGTTCAGAATTAAAAGAATGTTTGCCAATGCCAGAGCATGAACAAGGGCTTCCAACTATACCAGCCATGTCTTCCTCCCAAGGTCCAACATTTCTTGTCAATGATTCAAATTACTTTGATGGAGCTGGAGTTTTAACACAAGCCTCAAGAGCCTTTGATTCTCTCTGTTACTTTGAGTTCCAAACAGGTATTGAGCCATCTGGCTACAATTCAGATCTTGTTTCCACTCAATACCACCCTACCAATGTTAGACCCCATTTCAATCAACCCCATAATACTACTTATGAGACAAGCTCAAATTTTGGGTTCACCTCAATGCCAAGCTTAGCAAATTCGGACCACGGGAGCATGTCAGGGACAGATTTTTCTGATAATTCAGCTTCAAGACTGAGCTCATTTTTCATGAATGAAGTGAAGGAATGTTCAAGCAATAGCTCCAATGTGAGCAGCTATGCAGCAGGGTTCCATATGAACAACAACAGCAACAACAACAACAACAACAACGTAGTCGAAAATGCAGCTTTTTCATGGGACACAGATAACAAACTAGACTCCTTGTTTCAATTCCATGCCAATGGGATAAAATCAGAGGAGCTTATCAAACCCAATTCATGGCAACAAGGGCAGCAGCTTCTTCATGCTCAAAATTCTGTAGATTTCAATAGCTATCCGTTAACGTCGCTGTCAGAAGATCTAACAGGTGCAAATTTTGATGTCTTCCAGCATATCTGAGATTGTAAATTCAATTTTTAATTTTTAATTTTTTGGTTTCTTCTTGGGTTTTTAAACAAATACACATAGATGTTGATAGTAACAGGGGAATTCCTACTGATGCAAAAAAAAAAAAAAAAAAAAAAAAAAAAGGGGTTTGGGATATTGAGGATTTTCTTTTTCCACTTTTTTTTTATTGACCAGGTGTAATAAATATTTTAGTTGATTTTACCAAGTTGTTAAACTGTAATTTGCAGCATATTCTGTATTCTGTTCTTTTCAGAAGGAAAAAAAAAAGGTTGAAATAATATGATGGGTGTAATTAGTTGCTTTTGTGGTCCTAATCTTACGGTGTTGGTAAACTAATTATCATTATAACATTGCTGTTTTCATGTCTCTCATTTTCCCGATTACCACCAAAGTGCTTTTGCAGAGGCCAAAGCTGCTCTGCACCAAACAGCAAGCAGCTACAAACTAATTCTTGATTTGCATTATTAACCCCATGACCAAACAAAGCTCATTATTGATGTTTAATCTGTATCAACAAGTATACATTGAACGTATACATACATACATACATATACATTAAATCATATGGAAATTCATAATTATATGTATGTTTGTAAATTAATTACAATATAGTTAGGGCCCTGTGTGGGGTTGGGTTGAGATTGTGATATTTCTTGAACCGCTGGCAGAGTTTTGAGAAGATTATTCTGGGGCCTCTCTCTCTCTCTCTCTCTCTCTCTCTCTCTCTCTCTCTTATATATATATATATATGAGAGAGAGAGAGAGAGAGAGAGAGAGAGAGAGAGAGAGAGAGAGAGTACGTCAGAGGTGCTGATTTTATAGCAAATATATATAGGGCGGGCTCCAGACCATTCATGTATTCAGTCGCATCCCTCCAAAAGGCTAACCTTGGCTGGCCTCTCTTGCATTATTGGAGAGACATCTAGAAAGAAAGAGAGATAGGGGTCTTCCAAAGTAAACAAAAAAAACTCTAAATTGCTCGTAGCAATGCTATTCTCACACCCAGAGTTTGTCATTCCGCGCCCTCTTTCTTTGCGTGGTTTCGAATAATAGCGTATTGACGTTGAATTGCAGAACGACAAACTGTGAGTGCAAATAACATGTAGTGTCGGATGTACTAGTGGGAGGCTCTCACAAAGGGCACTATGTCACTTTAGGAAGATGCTAGTCAGCGCCGGCCATGGCTTCAAGGTCGTGCATATGCATGGAGCCCATGCATGGGCTGATTTTGACTTTGAAACATATATGCCTGCAGGTACATTATACTTTAAGGCAGTCGCCAAAACAATGTAGAGCTCAAGAGCCCTTCTCAAGTAATTATATGTAGTCTTCTTTCCTATCATTTTTGTAGGTACAAAAGATACCTCAACCCTAAAATTCTTATCCATACGCCAGACCGAATTACAAGTACTCAATCATATACCCTTTGGTGGGTCACTGAAAATGATCACCATATAGATTGAGTTCCAGCAATTTGACAAATAGCTCCAAATCGGAACTAAATTTAGTGTTTAATTACTTAAAATGCATGTTAATTAAGGTCATTTTCATTTTGCTTTACAGAGAGGTGAGATCGTTTTATAGGAAATGAAAACCACTTTGAAAGTACCTATTACAGTATACTGTGTTCAAAGTCTTCACACCAACAGACTCTGGACCTTCCCTTAATTCCAAACATGGAAAAAAAGAAAAAAAGATCACCCTCATTGGCGACAGTTATTGAATTTGATACAAACTAAACATCAGTTATCATAAAAAATTCATGGCTTTGAGTTGCTTGCTTTAGACTCCTGATCTCAACATCTGTGATTAATGAATTTTTACGTCTGTGATTAACAAATCAAATCAAATGACTTAAGAGAAGAAGTCAATAAAATTAAATTACAATTAACCTCTTCCTGGTTTTTATTACAATTATATGTATATGCATGCAAAAAACACAAAGCTCAAGTGAACCGACATGAGGGGGGTCAAAAGCATATAAATTTGAATGCATGAACCAAAAAGAAAAAGAAGATAGTCTTCCCAAGTAAAGATGAAAAGGGTTTATTTTAGTCAAACAAAACAAGGGTGTTGGAAAAGTTGGACTGGTCTCGGTAAGCCTTTTAGCTAATGAGCTCTTTGAGACAGACCAAAAATACAAGGCGGCACCGACAACGGAGCTTTTCTTTCAACAAGTTTTGTTTTTGAGTCAATATCACATGGAACATGTTAACATTCAGATGGTTTGATTTCTGCAGAGCAAAAACAAAAAAAAAAAGGCAGAGAGCAAAGCGTATACCAGCCAGCTCTTTTGAGCTCCTACCACTTGATTGGCCTGTTTTGGCACAAGTTATGATGCCCAGCTAGCTACTTAAGATTTTGGAGGACCAATATTTGAATTCTGATGCACAAAATATTTTAAAATTTTGAAAACGTAGTCTGCTGACCAAGCCAGTCTGGTCAGTTTTGCGTACAGCATATACATTACTAATTGGACAATGATTGATGCTTAAAATGAAGTTACAAATTAACCCAGCGGACGTCATGTATTTTTTACTACCCCTACTTACTTTCCTCCCTGTTATGTTCGGATGAGAGAAAAACTGTATATATACATATATGTATGTAATACATAGACTGCATAATTTGCAGTTTGGCCCTCAGTACTAATAATGACATTTAAACATTGACAGCAAACAGAGCTAAGAAACTTAGAGGGATAATAAAGTGTTTTTGGTTGCTTAATTTGAAAGCTTCATGAATGATATATAGCTTGTGATCAAAGATAATTAAGCTGCAATTATTTATACATCTGACTGAGGCTGAGAAAGTGGTTTCATGTCTCTATTGGTTGCCTCTTTCGTGGTTTGAATCAAAGAAGCAACTGAGGACATGCTTGATGATTGTTTGCTCTTGCATTAGAGGTTGGTTAGAATAGCTGTCCCTCTCAGTTAGAATTTGAGTTTTGTGGAATTGGCATGGCTTAGTTTAGACTTTAGACAAAGTAGGTAGGCACAAGTCTGGAACAGCTGCAACTAGAATTCATGTCCTTTTCGTTATTTTTAATTAAACTTCTGCCTGCTAGATAGCCATTGCTGGGGGCGAGTTCCGAAAGGATGCGTCGTTGAGATGCAGTTTTGAGCAATCTTATGGACATTACATGCTGTTTTACTAATGTTGTTGATTCAAAACGATACGTCTTGTTTATAATGTTAGGCTAATGGCTTTAACACTCGTTGTTTTTACCTTCCTGCTCTCCTGCAAGTGTAGAAAGTTGCAAAATATTCAGTTTGAAGCGTGTGTGGCTTTTCTCATACCGCGGAATTGACATGTCGCTTGGTCAGGAAGTAATAGGAGACAACTGATCTAATCTTGTTCTATTTCCTTTTATCAAGTCTTATGGATTATGGATCTTAGAAAGCAAGCCAATTGGCCCAAAAAAAAAAAAAAAAAAAAACCAGTTCTATACACACATGACGAAGTTCTAAGATCATTCACCCGATTCATGACATATTCGAGCACAGAAAAATTATGCAGATTCCTCACTGGGAGATATACAATCTACAAATAGAACATTGAAAAACGTTAAAAGTTGAGGAGCAGCACAATTTGTAAATGAAATATGCAGATTCTTGACAAGAGTATTGATGTTCTCTCCAATCCTTGAAAACCCAATATCCTCCACTCTTGTGACTTACAGAAACATCCTTTGATTCATTCAAGTTAAAGCTCCACATTGATATGTGTGTGGTTGTGTTTTCTGTTTGCACCACCAAACCAATTGTAATCAACAGTCTGCCTGCCTGAAAAATGCCAGCTGCCGGCCTCGGATGGAAGACAATACTAGCATCGAAACTAACTGCAGACATGAAGCCCAGACAACAAACAAGAGCATAGTTGGCTTTCGTCAAACTGAACATGTTGGGTAATTTCTTCATGAACTACAAATTTTTGCAAGCTTCTGTCATCGCAATCTGCCATGAATGCTGCAACCAAGGCAACTTCATCATCTCTTCTTATTCTTAAAGTTCCCTACTAGCTCTTGGCAAAGGAGGCACCTTTAGTTATCTCAAAAAAGTTGTGCCTTAGGCAGTTAAATCAGGTTCCTTCCAAGGATGATCAGAAAGAGGAGGTCCTATTGGATGAAAATTCCAATAATTGAAAATAACAAATTAAGGCAGAAAAATTTGACTAATACTCGTGAAAACTGCGATATGACGCAACAAAATGAAACAAAAAATTAGTAATTTTTGAGCAAGAAAATAGGTCGGTCCTCACCCTAAGTGAAATCCAATGAAGCAATAATTATACACCAATAACTAAAGCAAACATATTAGATAGGATGATGTCTGGAATATAGATTAATATAGCACAATGGTATAGGAAAATTGCACGGACAACAGAGCATAAAACATGTTGAACATAAACGAGGGCCTACCTATGTATATGACTTACTGAGAAGCTCCACATAAACGAGGGCATACCTAAGTATATCAGATTATGTTACTGCAAGGGGATTTTCTATTGTGCTGAATGTTAGAGATATCAGAAATGAACATGCATTCAAAGGGCTAGAAGACAGGGAGAGACAAAAATTCAATGCTTTATTAAAACATGAAGATACCTTTAACATCCACTCATCTAGTCAAAGACAACAGCACAGTGCAATGACGATCAATCTATATTACAAAACAACTATTTCCGACACCATTAAATTTTGGGTTTCATTAGTTGGCAAGGAACCAATTTGTTGTTCTCTATGTTACAAATACAGGATAAACTCACATGACTAAAACTGCGGCAATCTAGGGTATGTAGGTTTGCCTGTGGGGATGAGCTCCAGCCTGATAAAGAGTGAGATTGTGCATGGATTTGGCAAACAAATCCCTCAAATCAGGATACTGAGCTACAACAGAACGAGCTCCCCCCTCAAGAGTATTCAATGCTCGTGCTTGTTCAAGAGCCTTGCTATTGCCAACATGCAATGCTAGATAACATAGTAATACTAAGCAGTTGACGTGACCCTGTTCGTTGATTCGATCAGTGGTCCGCAACAATCTCATCAAAGAAGGAACCCCATCAAACTCAATGATCGTCTTCGAATGCTCCACACAATTGAAATTGTCCGTACTCACAAACTTCCCTAATGCAATAGCAGCCTCAGTTGCCACATCCACATCCCCATTGCCAAGCCGGGCAACCAAGGGACCAACGATTCGGGTTTCCCTAGCAGGAAATGTTCTTGCCAACGATCCAATTGCCTTAATGGCAGGAATTTGTAATTCTTGACTACTCTCTTCTTGAATCACTCTCAAAAGCTGATCCAAAACCGCCTTTGCAGCCGGAGAGGTAGGCTTAAAGGCCGCTCTTCTAAGGTCGGGATTGGACTCAGCCACTGCGGCTATTTCCATCACAGTCATTAAGCAGTTCAGCTGCAACTCCCCTACTTCCGTCTCAATAATCTTTGCCAAACAAATCAACCCTTTAGTCTCAGTAACTTTTCTACTATTCAACAAGCACTCTTTACACAATTTCCACAAAGCCTCGGCACAACCAACCTTGAGCTCAAGCTTCACCTCAGGGGACTCAGCCTCTCTGTCCCTCTCTTTCCTATAATGCGCCCCTCTACTACTACCATCTGAATGATAATGACTCGAAAATGACGACGAACGACTATTGGGATTTGAACCCTTTACAGCTAACTCTTTGTTAATCTGAACAAGATTATGAATGCTAGGCTTACCCGTTTGCACCTTCGGATCATCCAGAACCGTATCCATGGACAACAAAGACACCAAAGGCCTCGTCACATTCTCCCTACCAAACTCCTCCTGCGCAACCGGGTCAAGCCCCGCCATTTCCGACACCAATTTCACCACGGAAGTCTGAACCCGCATCGGCGAATCACCCAAAACCGAAACAACAACCGAAATTCCCATTAAATCGATGATAATTCGGACCCTTTCTAGATCAGTAGCGATATGAAACAAAGCATTGGCCGCCGCAACTTGGGCGTCAGGGGAAGACCCTTCTTTCAAAAGCTTTAGCAGCGGCGTCAGGCCACCTTCGTCGACGATTATCTTCTTGTTTCGGTCGTTGTCCCGAGCCAGGGAAGCGAGCGAGTTAGCCGCGTCGATTCGGTCTCTGAGTTGACCCATTTGGATAGTGGCTATGTAAGACCAGACCCAGCTGAGAATTGGGTCGTTGCTGGCGATCGGAGGCAGGGAGAGGTTGGCGCCGTCAGACTCGAACACGGAGAGAAGCCACTTCATGTCTCCGATGGACGATTCCAGAAGGTTCGAGACTTTCCTGAAATCGGCAGTGGTGGTTATGGAGAAGACTTGTCTGAGGACCCCACTGTGCTTGCATTTCCGGACCAGAGTCAAAGCCCGGTCGAGGTTCTTCGCCACGTCGGCGACAATTCTGCGGACGGGTCGATCGTAGAGGGACTGAGTGGTGGCGGCGATTCGGACGGTGGATCGGAGCATCTGGGAGAGGCGGTCGACTTGCTTGGCGAGGTCGGCGCAGTCCAGCTTGGAGCACTCGGCCTCTTGGGCCGATTTGATGACCCGATCGGCGAGTAGGATGATAAGCGAGAGCTCCTGGTGAAGGCTCTTTTCGTCATTTTCCGGGGCAGCCATGAAAGTGGAAGACTGACTTGTTTTTGCAGACAGAGGAGACACGACGACGACCAGAAGAAAAGCAGAAAATCTAGGACGACAAGAAACTGCAGTCTTTGTTGGGTCTCAGGATCTGTGCCGGCCACGCCCACGCGGCTACAATTTCAGAAAAGAATAATCGACGAGACGCCATGCTGCCATGGATGCTTGTGAATGTGATTCTATTTTTGCCTTTTAAAATTGGGATAAAATTTCCTCTTTCTTTTAAAACTAAAAATAAAAATTCTTTTTTTATTTTATTTATTATTTATGGGAGAATATAATATGTTTGATGTGGATAAGGAATCGAAATTGAATTAAATAATAATTGGGGGTTTCGATGATTTATTGGTCGTTTGTTTGATGACTCATATTTCCACATTTCTAAACCTTTTTTTTCCCCAAATTTTAGCCACAAAATGTAATGTGGCATGTGACTGTGCAGCATATCGTTTGTTCAAAATAAATAACAAAATAAATAAGAGTTGTTATTCATAATTTATAAGTAGTTATATAGTGCAAATAACAATTTCATTTAAATTGAAATTAGAAAACATCAATAACCTCATTTGTTTTTTTTTATTTATGACAAAACAATATTTGAAACTACTCTATTATACGGAAAGGAGGATTCAATTTGGGTGCAAGGAAACAGACATACGGCCAGCTGTCTTAACCCACATCTAAGAGTATCTCCAAGGGAGATATCAAATATCAAACATCAAATTTAAATTTGATGGCTGATGTGGCAATTTAACATCTTACACAGCTTTACACTTCACTCGATGTGTCAAATTAAATTATTATTTTATTATATTTTAGTGTTGATTCATTTTTACTTAAAAAGAAAAGAAAAGAAAAAATAATAAAATATTCATTTGACATCTTGCTTTTGAGATGTCAAAAATAACATATCAACCTCCAGCCTTCATTCCACATAAGCTTTAACACATCAATTAGAGTGATGTGAGATTTTATAAATATTTATGTAGCAGGTTTGACACATCCATTAGAGATGCTCTAACAAACTCATTTGATCGCACCTCTTCAAGGCTTTCGTAACAACCCTCTCTGAGTTGGCTTGGCATTCAATGATTCACAAGGACTAGGTGGAACATCCACCGCAGGAGAGCAGTTGAAGAATCCATGAGGATGCACCCGCACAAAATATATAGAGGTTAAATTGATCTTATGTCAAGATTAATTAATGGGGTGAATAAATATACCATGAGCATAAAACCAATGCGCTCCACTGGCAAGACAGGCCAGTCTTCTAGCCGAGCAACATGTGTTTTTCCAAATATTTATCACCATTGCTTCATTAACAAACAAACAATGCAAACTAACCATAACCAACCTACCAAAGAACAATATCAGTTTCTTCAAGAGGCCGATCCTGCTTAACCCATGTAGCCAATCCTTCCCCGAGCACGGATTCTGCTCAGGAAACTCCCCTCCAGGAAACATCTCATGGCATGCATATGGTGTAACCCAAAGATTGTGTTTCAAGAAAGCAGCCCTTCTCAAAAACTTGGCCCCAGAACCAGCAAATGGCAGACAGTTTGAACCAGGCCCCAGCATGTAGCCTGTCAACTCTCCAGTCACCTGGATCGATCATATAATTAAGTTAATCATTAATTAACATTAGCTAATTAAATGTGCAGGAGAAGAACCAGCTGCAAAATCAAATCTTGTAACGAAGGATGCCTTACAATCCAATGGCGAGAAGTCGAAGGATTGCAGTCACGCATTGCCTGCATTTCAGTTCTGAGAAGTGTCTCTTCAGCATAAAATGCATTGTGGTGGACATTAGTTTTCTCCCCAGATTGCTCTGCTTTAACATTCACCTCCACAACCTAGAATTAGTAAATAATTAGGGAAAAATAAACTATAACAGATAGTTTAAGCAGCATATAATATACTGATAAAAATATATGTACCTGATTGTAAGCTAGGCCAGGTTTGCAGTCAACAGACATATCCATACGAGCAACAAAAAAGTGCTGATGAATTGGTGCATAGAGGCCCGGTGCAATCACAGTACCGTATTTTCGAACTTCTCCAGGTTGCAATGCTCCTAAGCTGAGAATTCCTGTGAGTTTAGCTTCAGCTTCAATTTTTCCATCCTGCAAAAACCAATGCAATGACTTGCTTGGCAGCCAACAAGCTGGCATTGAGAAAACAAATTTTAACCAATTAAAAAACTTGCCTGGTAAAAGTGCCAGAAGAATCCATACTCATAGTTGGCCACAGTGCACATAAAAGACACTGTTAGCCTTCTTGAGCTGTGCACTTGAGCTAAGCCTGATCTCGAGTCCTGGTGCTTCCACAGAATCCCATGATCCTCTTCGTGCAAACAAACACAATTCTCAATTGTTTCAACGCCTCCTGTGAAATTTGTAACATGGGCATCAAAGTATTTGATATAACCTGATAATCACAACCCTGTTTCAAAATTCATTAGTTTTAGCCCAACACATGCAATTGGAATGAAAATGAGCCAAGAATAATTGATATCAGTCTTCTTCAAACCTTTCTTAGAGAAGATGCATTTTTACCAAGGCCATCTTCTCCAGCATCAAAAGCATTTTTTCTGTAAAGTGGATCATTTGGATCGCCATACTGCGCCACCATTTCCACAAAACTCAACCTATGAGCTACAGGCCTTCTTCCTCTACTACCATCAACATATGCAACAGAATATAAAACCAGTCCCTCCCTCGGAGTGAACCTGATACGAAAATTCCACTGCCAAATTTGATAAATAAACAAGAAGATATAATAAGCTTAAGAAACCAAATCATCAAAATTGAGTGCATCTTAACTAGAAGTAATGTTCAAAACTTACCTTCTGCCACTTCACAAAGTAGCCATTCACACGAAAGCTTGGACCTTGGGGCTGAAGAATTTGTAAAGGCGTCACGTCTCTTCGATCAACGCCGCCTCTTGTTTCACCAGGAGTGAAGTTCCTCAATCAATGGATCAGCTGGAGGTAGGGGAACAAGCTTGCGGTGGCATATCAACAACAACAAGTATATAGAGGCCTTCCACAGGGCGTGCATAGCCATTTTCCATTGGACACTCACTCTGAGTTCTACAGAATATCAGTGGTTTAGCAAGTCTTCGCTCTGGACCATCAGCAGTACTATAATAACCAACACCCCTCCACCAAAGATTAACATGTTGGCATGCATTCTTCCTAATTACCATACAGGACCACTAAATCTAGATTAATTACATATATTATATACCAGGCATCAACCATGACGAGCTCCATATCTTCAATGCCCCTGTTCTTCATAGCCTCTCTAAATGGAGGAAAGTCTTTTACTACAGCTTCACATTCAACATACTCCGCAGCATCCTCAAGTGCCAAATTAAATAAACTATAAATAAATAAATAAACCATATATATATATATATATATATATATATAGGGTTCCCTCAAATAATTTTATTTGAGGGACGCCTTTTAAGGTACCCTACAGTCCCCTTTCATTGAGAGAGAGCACTGTTTTGGGATATCTGTCAATCACACTATGCCATTCCAATTGGCATAGCGTGATTGGCCGGGGAGAGCAAAATAGCGCTATTCCCATTTCATATAAGTTTTTCTGCCATCCTTGGCACTAGTCATGGTTAAGCAAATTGTGGCATTGTAAAGTTAATCCATTTTTCACTTCAATCATTTTGACTCATGGGCAAAATCTCATACTTCTGATTCTTTAGGTTTTTTGGTGTTTTGGGCTATTAGGAAATATACTTATTTTTCTTTTCATATTCCTTGATAAAATATGCATCTTTCAGAACCATGAAGAGACCCAGGTCTCGTGGTCAGACTTTTCCCAAAAACATAATAGAATAAAATGAGAAGAAGAGTTGTCATGAATCTCATGAATTTGATCAATGATTGTGAATGTGAAGTGGAATTCAAGTGTAGTATATGAAGAAGATGGAGAGCCCTTCTTTCTTTTATGTTTCGTGTTAGAAGCTTAATGTGAGTTGCCGCGAAACCGTTGCAAAGCATAAAGGAGGGGTCTCATTAAAAAGTATGAAATCGAAAAACAATTTTAAAAATGAACAAGAAATCTAGCTCGATTCACAGAAAGCGTGTCTGAATAGCAAAAAAAGACCAAACAAAGGCTATATGTTTTCTGCGCGCCCAGTTGAAATTGGAAGTGGGAATAGTGAACTTGTTTCCAAAAAGACCGATTGAAATGTATTGGAAGAGACAGATGACAGTATTTTTTTTCTCTTTCTTTTTTGGCTTCAAAGCTTTGCTGCTAGCAAGCCATTCGGAATTGGCTTGGCTACCCCATTGTCTTTTACATCATTGTCTTTGGCCTCCAATTCACATGCACTAGGTGGAACATCCACCGCTGGAGAGCAGTTGAAGAATCCATGAGGCTGCAACCACAAACATCAAACAAACCAAGAATCACAAACTGATGGCCAGCTCAAATCATACGCTAAATTGAACTGCTTAGCGAAGGTTAATAGGTTAATCCGATGACTACCATGAGCATAAACCCAATGCGCTCCACCGGCATGACAGGCCAGTCTTCCAATCGTGGTACGTGTGTTATTCCAAAAACATACCTGCGATCATCATCACGGTTACTTGTTAACCTCTACCATACTAAACAGTTACATATACAAAGGCAAACTATTGATATCGACATGGGAAAACCAAGAGAGGAGTTACACTGACCAAAGAACAATATCAGTTTCTTCCAGAGATCGGTTCTTCTTAACCCATGTGGCCAATCCTTCACCGACACGTGGATTTTGGTTTGGAAACTCTCCTCCAGGAAACATCTCATCTTGGGCATATGGTGTAACCCAAAGGTTATGTTTCAAGAATGCTGCTCTTCGCAAAAACTTGGCCTCAGAACCGGCTAATGGCAAACAGTTTGAACCAGGTACGAGCTTGTAGCCTGTTAACTGTCCAGTCCTGTTAACAGTTCGCGTGTTCCTTACCTGGACCACAAACAAATTTCAATCAGCATGAGCATGACTGGACACAAGAATCACACCACACATTCATATCTTAAACAAGGGAGAAAATCATTAAGCAGGACCAGTTGCAAAATCATGGTAAGGATGCCTTACAATCCAATGGCGAGCAGTCAAAGGATTACAGTCACGCATTGCTTGCAATTCAGTCCTGAGAAGTGTCTCTTCAGCATAAAATGCATTGCTGTGGACATTATTATCCCCAGGTTTCTCAACCTTTACGTCCAGCTCCACAACCTACAATAAATAATAAGGAAAAAGAAGTAATATGGAAGAAAAAACATGTTGGTTCTATCAGTAATGATTAAGTCCACATATAAAAATAACTTAACTCTAAGGTTGAGTAAGAAAATGTTACGACCAGGAGCCAAAACGAGGAAAGAAGTTCTTATTCATTCTCCATTCCTATAAATAAAAATCTCAAAATGTTCTTGAGAGTAGTTCTAGAAATTAAGCAGCCAATAAGAGCAGGAGATGGATCATATCTTCCTACTTCACATCCTAGACTTTCAGGTTTGGAGGAGGGATACAGAGTTTCGACAGAATAAGATGCTTTACAATAAGACATAAATTCAAACATCCATGTGTTGGACTGAAAATCGGAGTTGTAATGTGCTTTTCCATGCACTTGGCCAAAGCACATTTGCCAAAGAAAACAAAAGACCAAAAAATAATAAATTAAAAAAAGTCTAAAGCCTAAAGCAGAAACTTGATTGTAAGACTTTTTAAGTAGCATACCTGATTGTAAGTTTCCCCAGGTTTGCAATCAACAGCCATATCCATACGAGCAACAAAAAAATGTTGATGAACTGGTGCATATAACCCTGGTGCAATAACAGTACCATATTTTCGAACTTCTCCAGGTTGCAATGCTCCTAAACTGAGTATTCCTGTAAGTTTAACTTCAGCTTCAATCTTCCCATCCTGCAAACAGCATGATATTGGCATGTTCACATCATACAGTTGACAAAGATTCATAAAATAAGTAAAGGGAATCTAATTAATTATTCAATAGAAATTTTCTTCAGTCTTCCAGTTCAAAATGGATATTTGGCAAGTTCAATGAAACTCAAAAGGATGCGACACTAACTTGATCTTATCCAAGAGGACAAGAAAGGTATTATTCGAACAAATAATATGGTGTGAAACTTGCCTGATAAAAGTGCCAGAAGAATCCATACTCATAATTAGCCACAGTACATATAAATGACACTGTTAGCCGCCTTGACCTGCGCACTTCTGCTAAGCCTGTTCTCCAGTCCTGATGCTTCCACAGAATTCCATGATCTTCTTCGTGCAAGCATACACAATTTTCAGTAGTTTCAATACCTCCAGTGAAATTTGTAAAATGTGCATCAAAGTATTTGATATACCCCAAACAATCGCACCCCTGCAATAGAGTTCCATTTCAGCCAGCAAGGAGTATTAAATACGGGAAAATGGAAGACACTAAGAAAACATTTATATAGCAAAACTGAGCCAAGAATTAGTCCTCAAACCTTCTTGAGAGAATGTGCGTTTTTACCGAGGCCATCTTCCCCAGCATCAAAAGCATTTTTTCTGTAATGCGGGTCATTTGGATCGCCATATGGCACCACCATTTCCACAAAACTCAACCTATGGGCTACAGGCCTTCGTCCTCTACTGCCATCAACATATGCCACTGAATATATAACCAGTCCCTCCCTAGGAGTGAATCCGATACGAAAATTCCACTGCCAACCAGAATATTTAGTTGACATTCTGAATTTAATAAAAATAAATAAAGAGATAAGGAAACAACTTAAAATTTACCTTCTGCCACTCCACAAAGTACCCATTAACACGAAAGCTTGGACCTTCAGGCTGAAGAATTTGTAAAGGTTTCACATCACTTCTATCAACACCACCTCTTGTTTCACCAGGAGTATAGTTCCTCAATGGATCAGCTGGAGGTAGAGGAACAAGCTTACGGTCTTCAAACTCTACCACCACCATGTTTTGCATATCAACAAGTACATAGATGCCTTCAACTGGGCGTGCATAACCATTTTCCATTGGGCAGTCACTCTCAGTTCTACAGAATATAAGTGGTTTAGCAAGCCTTTGACTGGGAGCATCAGCATCACTATGGTAACCAACGCACCTGCAGCATATATGTACACCAAATTATAACTCACTGATTAACCTGATGACTTTCTACCTGTACTGGAGCACTAAATGTATATTACATACCAGGCATCAACCATCACAAGGTCCATATCTTCAATACCCCTCTTCTTCATAGCCTCTCTAAATGGAGGAAAGTCTTTCACAACAGCTTCACATTCAGCATACTCCACAGCATCCTGAAGTTCCGGAAAACAAGATATTACTTAATGCCAAAACATCATAGAACTATGCAACTACATGAAATTTAGCATACATGTGAGTCTTTTAGCAAATTCCAGTCAGAAACTCAAACAACGTGTGTATCAATAATAACAAAATCTACAAATTTGACACCTATTCTTTCATTCCTGGTATTTTTCTATAGCTGAGAATCCAAAAAATCAAATTAAAGAACATCAAGTAGTAATCTTTAATTAACAAAAGAACTCAGGTCATACAAAAGTACAAACAAGTTTATATATAACAAGAAACACAGAAAAGGCATACCATGGGAGGCTGGACATCTTGAACAACTTGTGAGGATATTACTTTTCCTCTGTGATGTCCACCTCGAGTGGCTGCATGCACTTCTGACAGCTCAACAACCCATGTGCTTGTCTCATTAGACTTTTTGTTGTACACAACAAGCCTAGCTCGCCTTGGGGGAAGCTTAGTCGGGATTATAGGTCCACCTTTGGTTCTGGGAAGCAATGATGGTTGGAAAGGGGGGAAGAAGTACGCATCTGCTAAACCTACAACGTGTTTATCTGGTTCCAGTAGAACAACTTCAACAAAACGCATACTATCTCTAACCTGGCATGCCGAAAATATTACTTAGCCAACCACTTCAACCAAATAAGAATTTTATTTATCTTTTTAAAAATGCAAAAAGAAACAAGTCAACAGTGAAAATAACAACCTCAGGTGTGGCTCCAGCAGCCCTGACGGTTGCCACTGCCACGGAGATTTCGGCAGCAGATAAAGGGTCCAGTGGATGCCTTGTTTGAGGCCTAAGCATGATCGGGATGCCTACACCACATTAGTTGACCAACCAAGTGAAACAGAAACTGTCAGTATAAAAAAGAACTTCAAAAAAGCAGGCAGCATACGATTTATTCTTTGAAGAGGAAAATTATTGCAATAAGATGCTACAGTCCTCAGGTTTACATTAGAAATTCTATGAAGTTATATCTGTGTGTGAAAAGTGTGTAGGAAAATTTTATTTTAGTAAATAAAAGTTAAGGCTGTGCTTAGAGATTATAGAAAAACAAAGGAGCTCATCAAAATCAAACATTTTCTATCACATCCAGATATTCTTGTGGTTTGAATTATTTTCCCTCTTTTCCCAATTGATTATGGTCTGCAATTTAAATAAAGATATCCAGCATTCAAGAAATTAACGATCTTGAAACAAGTTCCTACTTTATTGATTTATTTTCTGTAAAGAGTATTCAAATTTAGGCTACTTCGTATTAATCTACTAAAACTTTAAAAAGAAATTAGATTGTTCTCCATTTGAGATTCGGTTGTCTTACTCTATCTTTCTCTTTAGCATTGATTCCCTGTATTTTCATATAAATTTCACTTTTTCTCTTTTGGTTTTATTTCCAGCATTCTTAGCTCCAAGCAGCACACAAGACAAATTAATAAAAAGGATACCACAAAGACGAGTCTCACCAAATTTAGAAACGAAAAGGACATATCAACAGCTTTGCAAACATTAAAGAAAAATAAATAAAACAGAAAACCACTTACATAAGCGAATATCAATCACACTGATCACTAGAAATTCCAAATTTTCAAATATCATGGGTATGTTAAGCAATTAGTTAAAGAATCAATACCACGTAATAAGAAATGTAAATATACCAGTGGTGGATGCATTGGCGGACGGTTCGGTAATCAAGGACGCCATCGCTATCTTTTTGGGTCGCTGATCATCGCGCCGATCCTCGGAACCCGCGATGGTGGTCCAATCTTGAACCACGGAGGCCGAAACGACGGCGTTCGGAGCCGGCGCCGCCTCGCGTGGAATGGGAGCCGAATCGGAGTGGAAGCAACAAGAAGGCGACGTTTTTTTCGAAGCTGAGGCCATTGCAAGGGGTTCGCGAGCTCACCAATTCCACCACAGTAGGTCTCTACACAGTCTACTGACATACAGCACAAGTCTCTACGGTGCTGAAATGCTCGATGCCTCTCCCCCCTCTCTCGCGCGCTCTGTAACCGCAAACCGCGAGAAGCTCGGAGAAAGTTCGAGAAACCCGGAGAAAGTACGAGAAACAGAGAGAAAACGATCGAGCGCGACGCGAGAGTGAGAAGAAATGAATTAGAATTTTTTTTTTCTTTTTTTCTATAATTCAAATCTTATATTTCTTCACACTTGCTGGAAACTAGGGTTTAAATGCGAGCTTTTAACCATGGGTTTTCAGAGAAAGAGAGAGATACAGGAAGAGACAGGGAGAGTGTGATCTGAGCGAAACAAGAAACAGAGCCAGCTCACGAAGGAGTGAGGAGGGTAGAGGAAGGGTATATATATAGGAAGCCACCACGTGCTTTGTTTTCTCTCTCTCTCTCTCTCTTTTTCGTTTATTTCTTTTTATTTCCAATTTTATGTATTTCCGTAATTAATTTTATTTATTTTCTTTTATGGATAAGATAAGAGTAAATGACAGTAAAGTTGAACGGCTTATCAAAACGTCAGGGGCCAATGAGATAAGTGCTTGGTGCGGTTGATAGGGAGATCTGCTGTTAATTCACAATTGGACAATCGATTAGGGGCCAACAGTATATTTTGATATTTAGCATGATAAGACCAAAAGGATTAGTATCTTTTAGTATAAGGACTTCTACTTTTAGAATAGTTCCAAATCGACCCCCCTAACTTTTCATACATTGCTCTAAAGATTTTGACACCTACCTATATCCTTACCCCACCGATTTTTTTTAGTTAGTTAATTTAACTCAACCTGTCATTTTTTCTCAACTACAACTAGGGATGGCAAAAATCTCTGTAGGGGCGGATCCCCGTCGAGTCTCCGACTCTAACGGGGAGAGATTTCGGGTCTAAATGGATATCGGGTACGGGGATATCCGAACTTGAAAAATCTCCGACGGGTATGGGGAGGGGATGGTATTGGCGTCCCCATCCCCGAACCCGGCCCGAAAATATATATGTTTATATTTAAATAAATAAATATATAATTATAATATTTATGTTTAACCCTAAGTTAACTTCCTCTCCTAATTCTTCCTAATTTTCTATGGAATTTCATATTGATGTGATTTTAAATAGTTGAGTTGAACTTTATAGTTAATTTGGATGTGTTGAATGATAAGTTAATATGAAACTTAATGTTAAAATGTATGATAAATATTTTTTTATGCAAAAAAATTGGGGATTCGGGGTGGGTATGGGGGATAGTCCCCCGACGGGGACGGGGAAGGGGACGGGGATGGGGATTCCCCGAAACCTAATAAACGGGGATGGGTTCGGGGATGGGGGCGGGGATGGAGAGCTGGGATGGGGATGATATTGTCATACTCGGCCCCTACCCGACCCGTTGCAATTCCTAACTACAACCCATCTTTTTATTTTTGTTTGAATAAAATCTTGTTTTTTTCTAAATAAAATCCGATGACTATGATCTAACTCGGTAAATTACCTAATTAATCACAAAATCGAATTTATTGTACTTTTTTAATTCCTAAAATACCCCAAACTAAGCCATTATTGCATTTTGTATATTAATGTAGGAGTCAATATAGAAATTATTTTTAATTGAATTGTAACTAATAACATGCATTAAATTTGGAAAGATCTTCAAATGGATGTAGGAATAATTTGGATTTTTTATTAAAAAAATTAACAATAAAGTCAGACTTGACATACAAAATCTGTTTTTTTAATTAAAACAAATATTTATTTATTTATGAAGTACACATGTGATTAATTATCTATTATTTTATTATTTTATAAATATAATAGCGTACATATAATTTTATGTTGAAAAAATAACATACCTTTTACTTCTTTTACGAGAAATAATCTACCTAGTATGAATTTACTTATTATTCAAATAATATACTCAACTTTTATAAACGCATTTTGGATATCATTTACCTAATAATTTCTTATTATGCAATAATATAACTTGTAATTTACCTATTATGAGTAAATTGTAGGTATATTAAAGCTATCACATTTATAGACATATTGTGAAAGTAATTTACCTACTCATATTGGATATATACAAGATATATAGGTAAATTTGTAGGTACATTATATTGTATTGATAATATATTATTGGGACGAAAGTTGAAGGATTTTGTATTTGTTGAAAATTTAAGGATTTTCTTTATTGGTCGAAATTTTAGGGATTGGAGGGAATGCCCCGAAAAAAGAAAGAAAAAAAGAAGGGAGTCTTTGAGGAAGTATTAATTAGAAATGAGGGACTTAATGACATGCTTGAAAAGTACGAGGTTGACTTATATGAAGTTTGGTGGCAACAATATAAACATGTGGGAGTACTATACCCTTTTATATCTTACGAGGCATTTGAATTTGAATTTGAATTTTATACATAGATTTCAAATTTAATAAGTTGATGTCTAGAAAATAAAAAATTATAGGAGTCTATATTAGACGAGCCCTTTTTTAATAACTAAAATTTATTTTTAGCTATTATACTCTTATATCAACCAGAAGGCACATTGAATAAATCGTAGTTCATCTCACATGATTTGGTTAATCGAACCGTGCCTATACTTAGACCAAACATTAGGGTCAATTTCGTGAAAACTAACGATAAAAATGTTGAACAATAAAGTTTGTCTTTGTCACGGGCAGGACAACTTAAACTCGTGACTTATTCTGTGCACGTGCTTCATGTGCGCACTGCACCTGCCAATTTTGCCTTCTATGAACTTGATTTTTTTCAGGATCTCAACCGGATAATGTTAAACTAATCTTCAACCCTTTTTTCATGGGAAAAAAAAACAGATAAAGAGAAAAAAGGGTTGAAGATTAGTTTACAACTTGAAACTTTGATTCAGATCAAAATCAAAAGTTATTTATGTTCACGGCAATTATCTTTTTCTTGATCGAATCGTTGGTTAACAAAATGTTGAATACATGTAATAATGCAAAAACGAAATGGCAAAATTGGAATTGGTAGAGTTGGATTAGAATCTACTAACTTAACAAGACCTAATCAAAACATAAACTAAAATTTTACACATTATTAGTTTTGTTCAAGTATTCATGTAATTGTGATGTCGTGATATTTAATGACATAGAATACATGAGTTAACTTGAACGACAATCCTTACAATACGATTATAAATATATATATTTATATTTTATATGAGTGATATTGGAGAAAGTCAAACAAAAGACATCAAGTGTAGGTTAACTCGAACCACAAGTCCTTTGCTATACGACTGTTTTGAATCAATGGTGAGGGATGCATGGAAGGCCACACAGCCGTCCAATTTTCTTGTTTTGTATAAGTGCTTCTCTTTAAGGGTGCACATCGTGTTATATTATGGTACAAAGTGAAAGAAGGACATGATTCATGAATTGATGATATATGGGATTTGGAATGAGTTGTGGAGAAGGGCCCAAGTTCCACTCTGGAAGGAGGAGAGGAGGGAGAAGACCTAGGGAGGGCCCAGAAGATGGGACTTATCCCTTACCTTCCTAAATTATTATTATTTTCCTTTAGTTTTTTTTAATTGTTTTTTGCCAATATTTATCTTCCTAAAATTATTCTTTTTAGGAAAATATTTCATTTTTTTCCGTAAGTAAGAACTCCTACATTTCTGTTCATAAATTATTTTTACATTTATGTCAAACTGTGATTTATAAATTATTTTTACATTTATGTCAAACTGTGATTTACAAAAAATAGGAGTATCTTCTTCCATACATAGGATAAGGGAAGTATCATAGATATGTTCTTTAGGTTTTACCACAATCGATCCAAGAAGAAGATGATCTTATTTATTATTTTATATTATATTATTATTATGTAATTTATATTATAAATTAGTGCTGGTCTTGTGGAATGCATGCATGAAATGAAAGTGAAGGTGAGAAAGAATGTCAAACGTATCTAATAATCCGTTTACTTGTCTAATCAAATATTAATTAATTCAGTAATGTGGTCAACTTTATTAATTTAGGAGTTATATTCTTGGTTAGGTGGTGCTTAGTAGACATCCACTTGAGATATATGCTCACCTGAGTCAGCTTCCCCACCCAACTCCACCTCCACCTCCACCCCCACAAAGTACAAACACCAATATTACAAATTATTTAATATATATTATTCAATAACTAAATGCTATTATTATACATGTTTTAATTATTTATTTTAACTTTTTATAGATCTTCCCCAAGCAAAATTTGTTTTAAGCCCCTGATATTGCAGTCACACGTATTTTCAATTCTATTATTTGAACCACTAATTAAAGATTGATATGCATTATATTAATTTATTGTTTTAATTATGTATTTGGTTTTCATTATTCATCAAACTGATAGGGGAAAAACCAGAGTCATATAAGTACAACTCTTGCCCTATATGCAAATTAACACAGAAGTGGAGAACGAGAATCGAACACACTTATAAAAGAAAGCTCGGATATCATATTAACCAAATCCTTACATGCATCCATGTTCAAGATTAACAATAAGTTATTAAGAAATTAAATTACCCCAACATTTGTCCTAAACCCATGAGTTTGGGAGCATCAACATCACCTCCCTTGACAGAAAGAAGAGCTAGATGCATTCCAGATAAAGACATTACTTTAGTTTTCATATACAGAAAGGAATAGGAGGAAAAAGAGGGTAGCACTCCAGAGTGGAATTGTGGAATTGTGGAAACAAACAAAATGAAGACAGAAACTGAGGTCTTTCCCACTTTCCTTTCACAGTGTTTTTTGCTTCCACTAAAGATGGTCATGTCATGTTTTCTTTTTTCTGCTTTTTTTTATTTTTATGATTAGATTGTCACAGTTTGATGATGTGATGGACAAATTTACATTGCAGAATTGAGCACTTGGCTTATCAGGGCAATGATCCAAAGGAGCAGAAAACCATCATTCCATCTATTTTTCTGATTTTATTATTGAATAATAATAATAATCTCACCACCACACACACACTGGTAATATGAAAAGTTGTCCAGCTCATAATTATCCATAGTGGACCCTACCAATACCATTAGGGTTTGAGTTGGAAAAAGAAACCCACTACAGATGATGGATAGATATATGGCTTTCCACTTATATTGCATTGCATGAGCATATACCATGGATAGGCCTTTCCACCTACCACTGAGAGGAAAAGCACAAAATCTATATAAGCAAGCAAGCACTTGGGGAGACAGCGGCCCTCAGCATTAGGAACTTGCATAGTAATTTGACGTGTGAACACCAACCCAGCATATGCATATACAAATTAGTTTTCCTCTTTTACTCTAAAAACTAGCCATTAATTCACTCTTATCTTACACAATTTTTCTTTAATACAAACCCTATATTAAGAAGACTAAATCGCTTCATGCGATATTTGATTCGCGAAGATTATAGCTATAAAGCTACTGTTTGATACTTTGGCTAGAGAAATATTTTATTAAATATTTTATGTTAAGGATTAGTTACGGATTTCTAATCTAGTCATTGAATTTCGTGTAACACGGATTATTAGATATATTTGGAATACAAACACAAAACCTACCTACCAACCTATCTCTTTCTGAACTCTGAAGGAAGTGGGACCATGTTTGGATGGAGACATATTGGTCCAGCCAGTGCCAGGCTCCAAAGTCCACAGCAGAGTTGGTGTGCTCTTTTATTTTCTGCCACAAAGCTTAGCCAAAAGGCATTGTTGTCGTTGTCATTGCTTTTTAACCATCTCCAAACGTTGAAAATTCAAATAGACCAGACCCCATCCCACCATCTCCATCTACTATTACAGGACAATGCACTAGTAAGATCCAATTGAAGTCATTGTTCTCCTTCCAACTTCAATAATTGAACACGAAGCTCCATTCATATTCATTCGACGTCTTCCAATACAAGAACAATGCTACGTCAGCCACTCGCCAACGTCCGTTGGTACATGTAAATCCTACAATGCATCAGATTTCACTAACGTTTGGGAGTACATAAGCTACTGACGTTAGCAAAATTCTCGAATACAAACCCTAAATGCCTTTTCCAGGCCCATGTATTGTTCGAGTTTTGGGGATTTATGAGGGGGCTGGATTGGGCCGGCCGTTATAGTTTTAAGGGTTTGCTCATAACAACTGAGACCATAAAAACTGAAAACCTTTTTCTTTTGGGCTATGAAGGCCCATGAGACAAAATTACAACTTAATTGTGAACTTAATTCTTTGCTGACGTGATTGAGTTTGCTCCTAACTCGTCTCATGTTATCTTAGAAGAACTGACAAAAAAACTAATTGGTATAGCGAAACAAATTTCCAATGCATAAAATCAATCATATCATTAGGATAACTCTAAAAATAGCATGTTTCCAATACACTCGTCTTTCTTGTTTCAAACCGAAGTAGACACGTTAGCCAGCTGAGCTGCGATACAGAGACTACCATGGTCTCTTGTAACCAATAGGAACAGTATTCGAACCCGAAATCCGATTCCCAAATCCTCCTCCTCGGCCTCTATTGCGGAAGTTCCCTCCAGAGCCTGCTTGAAAACAAAAAACCAAAAACCAAAAACCAAATTATTCACCAACCCAACAAATTCACACATATATGCCACCACATCCAGAAGAGTGGAACTACCTCCGAAACTACCACTTGACCGGGACATTGCAGCCAATGCGGGGCTCACCACCTGACCTGCTTCTTGCAGGATCTTGATTAGTTCCCTAGCAAATTTCGCATTTGCGTGTGTGAAAAAGGTTAAAGCAGTTCCTGTTGCCCCTGCACGACCAGTTCGTCCAATTCTGTGGACATAATCCTCTAGGCTTGATGGAAAATCATAATTGATCACGCATTTTATGTCCTTCACATCTACAACAAACAAAACAGAAGTGAGGCCAAATGATGTGCAAGGGACAAAAAATGGAGAAAACTGCAAACAACCTTATCCCTGCACCCCTGAGATCTGAAGATCAAATTAAAGACAACACATTCATCACGTAAATGTGCCCACCTTAACCTAGCAGGGATAAGGAGCAGCTTCACTACCATCACTTCCCATATCCAATCAAATGAACAAGCATGTGTGAGTCAACCGGGCTGCGAGGATACCCAGCTCCATAACTGTGGATGGGGGCCAATAAACTTCAACCATGTTACTTAGACACTTGAAAGGAGGAGCCAAGCCATTTTAGGAACCTCTTGTGCAAACAATTGACAACTATCCTTGTAGAGATAGCCATACGAATATCAACTGCCCCATGTATACAAAACAATATGCACGACTTTCCGGACCAATAAAAACATAATGGCTTGCATACAATAATATGGCATACCACCCAAACAATATTAGGAAGTTACCCGTGCCATTCCAGTGAAACCTAGCTCCTGGTGTCCATGTAACATGAGCTTTCAGAATAAGGTAGTATCCAAAGAGTTATCTATCACAGGGGGCATTGTACAAGCAGGAGATACCAATATTGCCCCTCAATCCAACTTCCCTTGGTGAAGCAGAAAGTATGATGCTTAAAGGAGGATAGGAAAAGATAAACAGTCCCAATCATCACATATGATGGCACCTGCCTTCACACCCAAACCACAAATTATATTCTCAGGAACTGGACAGCAGCCGGCCGACTCGCCATCTTTGAAATTCAAGACCTAAATTTATAAGACACCTAAGAATCCTAGCACACAGTTATCCTACCAAGACCCCGCGCAGCCACATCAGTGGCAGTCATTATAGGATTCCTTCCACTTTTAAACTCAGCCAAGACCCAGTCCCTTTCGGCCTGGTTTTTATCACCGTGAATGGATAGAGCTGGCCATCCATCCATCCTCAATTGCTTAGTAACTTGGTCACATCCCTTTTTCGTCTCGACAAATATCAGAATTCGGCTCCCAACGATTGCTTCTTTGAGCAGTTTGATCAGCCTGCCAACAAAACAATTTGAAGCATTTAACCACAAATCAAAAACATCAACCTTTTCCCGTACTCAGAAGTTGAGCTCAAGAGACAGACCTATTATATTTCTCCCCATCTGACACAACTTCAACAACTTGTTTTATAGATTGATTTGCTTTAAGACTTGATGATCCAATGATTACCTAAAAATAAAACAATTCATATCAGATCGTTATGTCTCAATTCACATAGACGTATAACTGCACAAGCAAGCTAAAATATCATATTAATACGGAGTAAAAGAAACCTTATATGGGTTACGTAAAAACTGCCTTGCTAAAGTTTCAACCTCCCTTGGCCATGTGGCACTCCAATACAATGTCTGCCGATCTGGTCGGGTCTGTAAGAAAATTAAACTTGATTAAATGCACTTCCTAGGCTATACTTTAGAACACTAAAATGCGTCAACATTGGCAGCCTAATTTCTATTTACATCACAAACTTGTTAGCAGCAGAGAGATACACGTCAAAAGAAGAACAGATCTATAAAGTCTCTCAAGTAACAACAATCACTGGTCAAGCACATCAGGTAAGTCCAACATATAATATTTATAAAATTCCATACAAACCATTCTGAAGCAGTTAACGGTTGTATTTATTATATTGTTAGATCTTTGAAGAAAAAGAAAATATCATTTTTAGCAGTTATCAACGAAGCAGAGTAAATGATGTAAAAGTAACGTACTTGTGATACAATTTTCCTTATCTGAGGCTCAAACCCCATGTCCAACATCCTGTCAGCCTCATCCAAAACTAGGTAGGTCACTCTTCGCAAATTTGTGTGCTGTGCTTCCAACATATCTATCAGTCGGCCAGGTGTAGCTATGACAATCTCAACCCCTGCCACATGGTAGAAGTTAGGCCGTTACCATATGTAGACTGCCATTTATGAACTGACAAAAGGAACTGAATAATTAACAAGTACCTCTTTTAAGATCCCGTATCTGGGGTCCTTTTGGAGCACCACCATAAATGCAAGTACTCCTAATATTAGAACGTGAGCCAAATTTTGAAGATTCTTCCTGAATTTGAACTGCCAATTCTCGAGTAGGTGCTAATACTAGCACAATAGGACCTTCACCTGGCACTGAATGTTTTTGACAAAAGAATAACCAAACTCAGTGTCGATTGCAGGGAGACAGAGAGTGGGACCTGAACAGAAAGGGTAAGTAATACTGACCTAACCGAGGCTGTGCGCTAATATGCACCAAAGCTGGCAGCAGATAGGACAAAGTCTTACCAGAACCAGTCTCGGCAATTCCAACTAAATCTCTACCCTTTAATGCCATTGGCCATCCTTGAGCCTGAATTGGTGTTGGTTCAACAAAACCCAATTTTGCAATAGCATCAAGGCAGTAATCTAGCACATCAAATTACACCAAAATTAGCTACTAGCACAAACAAAAAAAACTCTACATTAGTAATAACAAAATACTCAACAGTATTTATCAGAAAGGCAATACCAGGGAAATTCGCATCCTCAAACATCTGAATCGGCTTTGGGATATCATGCCCTTCGACGGTAATCTCCCGCCTGTTGCGATACACCATAACCTCCTGCTCTGACATTGCCCTCACCGAAGAGCTCTCAACATAGAAATTCTTCTCAAAAGGTACCAAGCTCCCAAAATCTTGCTTGGGAAGCACAATGTTATCCAAGTCTCCTCTTGATGAACCGCTATGTCTACCTCCTCCTCTTCCTCCAAATCCACGCCCACCGCTAAAACCCGCACTTCCACCGCGGCTAAAACCAGAGCTCCTACCGCCACCGCCACGGCCTCCATCAAAATCCCTACCACCACCAAACCTACCACCACCGCCACGGCCCCTTCCACCAACAATATGACCATTGGAGGCTCTGCCACCAAAACTCCCATTACCACCACCTCGCCCAATATTGAACCGACCCGAAGGGGGCTGGAACGTCGGGTACCCATTAAAGTCCCCTGGACCGGTTACCGGTCCGGCTACTCGTCCAGAATACGGGGCGACCGGAGGCGTTGGGCCTGCATACGGGGCTGACCCACCGCCACGGCCATAGGCGGGGCCCGCTGGCGGAGCCACCGCAGGCGCTGGACCCATTAGGTCACTGCAAAATAGGCAATTACATAATCGAACATAAATTACGAAAATTCAAAATTCAAAGATAAAAAGAAATGAACCAAAACAGGGATATGAAAAACAATGGAATTGAGTTGGGGTAGTACCTTCGGCGCTCACGGTAGGAGTTGACGTCGGTGTATCTGTTGTCGTAGGCGTACATCAATGATAGAATTACAATGGTTCTGCTACTGTTCTAGGGTTTGCGATCCGTTAGGGTTTCGAAGAAGAAAACCAAACTAAGAACAAAAAGAAAACCCTTAAAAGGGATCAAATTGGAATTTGTTTAGATTTGAGTTTCGGTTTGCGTTTGCTGTGGTGTTTTTTTGTTTTGCCGGAGATCTAGTTTTTGTTTAAGTATGGAAAAAACGCGGTCTGGGACGATGGAAGTATTCTCATCTCATCTATTTATGGGTTGTTGTTTTGACGGAGGGAAATTCTACTTGCGAAGATATTTTTTCAAGTGTCGGTCCAAAAAGAAAATTGCTACTTAGGTGAACGTCTCAGTTTTATTCCAGGACACGTGGCGTTCTGGGAACCGTAGATTTGACGGGTTCACATGCAATTCATATGATTTAGCCATTAATATTGGCTATATTCCTCTACTCATTCTGCAATTCCCAATTGATAAAAGGTATTCAACTATATTTGATCGTTTCTGAGAATTTCACCCTTCTAGAGAATTCATCCCCTTCAACCTCATTTGTATGTATTTAATTTAATTTCAATTTCAAAAATTATTTACAGAAATACATACAAGTGAGGATGAAGATGATGAATTTTCTAGAATTGTGAATTTCTTAAAACCGATCGATTATATATATATACAATTAGGAGAAGATAGAAATGATTGTCTCATTGTAAATATCCAACATGAAAAAAAAATATGAACTCATTTCATTCCTACATAATTTCTTTTATGTGTGTTATAATTAGACCCTCTTTGACTCTTTCCCCATAAAAATAGTGTCCTCCACATTGAGTTGTTGGGACTTGGGATTGTTTCATAAACTTGAAACCCTCCCTTGCTTTTCCTTCCATCTTCAATCTTCCATCTTCTGCATTATTAACTCTAATTCTTCATCTAATTAACAACCAAATATGGGGTTATAATTATTGTTAACTAACAGGTCCTGTTCTGCATCTTCAGCTTGCCAGTCTTCTACCTTCCCATTTCATCTCTGTCATAAACTCGAGTCTTTGGCCTCCCATTTTCCACAGTGCATAGCTGAGTTTGTTTGATCATCTCTGTCACTGCTTTTGCTTTTGCTGTTGCTGCTGCTTAAGAAATCTTGCAGCTCACTGTCTATCAAAATGTTTCATGAGTAATGTATGTAATCTGTATATATAAATCCCTTTAAAAGAAAAAAGAACTGCATATAAAAAAAAATGGTAGAGAGTGTTTATGCATCTGAATTGAACTTGCCTGGAAAGCATGCGAAGAAGCTTCTTTCAGGGTAGTGAGTATTTGCCGGCATGATCGGGCCATTTATTTGCTGATCGGCCTCCACCTTCTTGCCTTCATGAATAATGCTAACCTCACAAAAGTCCGGCGCATTCTTCCTAACAAACTCTCCTAATGACAATTTTTTCTGCACTCGCCTGAACAACATGAATTTGACCTTGTTAGTTAAATGCCAAGTTCACTGCTGTGCATGTAACAGACTTATCGAACACATTGTGAATTGCATCTCTTGTGAAACGTGAGACCTACTTAATGTGATTAACAATGTATGTCGTCAGTAAATGTGGTACAAATGGCCGAATTTCATGTTGGTGGAAGAAAGGAAAACAGGCAAACATACCTTGAGTGAGGTGGTCTTTTGGTTCCTATGACAAGGTGGATGATGCTAAGAACAGGTATGAGATCAAGAATTGCTTTTGCTGTGTCCTTGCTATCAAGGAGCATTGTCTCCACTGTTACCTGCAGTCACATGAAAACCACAAGTTTTCATTCATCATCAGACAAATTGAAATTATATATTGGTTTTTGGCAACATATGCTATGGTGGGTGGGGGGCAGAGTATAATCCACACCTTAGCATCATTGCACAAGCTCACATATTTCTGCAACAGGTTCCTCCTCTTGTTACTCTCTTCATTAATGTGTAATCTCACTTGATCTTCAGTCAATTGGCTCTTTGCTAATCTTCCAACTACTCAGCATTTCACAAAGAGAAAATAGAAAAGAAAATTGCTTAGGATTTGATACTTCAACATACAAAAGTCGCAAAATATTAAAGTAATCCCCTTTCATATCTTCGTGATACCAATTCAATTCTTATAAGATTATAACAGAGCACATGTGAAGCAAACACAACCATCCAGTCTGATACAGATTAGACTAGACTGCAGAAACAAGAACTTGGTCAAAAAAACAATTTGTGAGCATGAAGTGTTGTTTGATCACTGATCAAAACCCTCAAAATCAATTTGTTGTGTCTGACTCTGATCTGATCAGAATCCCATATATATAACACACAAAGAAACATGAACAAGTACATTGGCGTTACCTGGTGTAGGGATGTAGGTGATTGGAGGGAAGACATGGACTAGAAAAACCCGAGTGCCAGGGGAAACAGCATTATCAAGCGTCCATTTCAGAACATCTGTGTCATCTTTACCAACAGCAACATATACATCCTTGAGAACTCTATCTATGCTAGTGCCGCCCGCAGCGGTACTACAACTCCTGCTCTCCTCTACTATCTCCTCTTTTATCTCCTCTTCTATCTCTTCTTCTATCTCTTCTTCTATCTCCTCTTTTACCACAACAATCTCTGGTGACAACGCTCGTGCACTATATCTCTTATAAAAATCCTTGGCTTCCACCTGAACATACTCTTTTTCTTCCATAGAGGGGTAACGAATCAGAAGTAGGGTGACAAAAAGAAAATTGACAGAAAGAGATGACAGGAAGCGAAGGTAACAAGACTGGATGCTATTCACTTGGCAGTTTTATAGTGAAAGAGTCGTTGCTCTCAAAGCCACCAAGAGAAGAGGGGAGAAAAAAAAAGGGAGAGATTCTCTTTTGTCAATGCTTAGGCTCTTTCATATGTCATGTAGCCCCCTCTCTTCTGCAAAGGTGCCTTTTGGTCTAAAAGAAATTCAACTTTCATGGTTTTTTTTTCTCCTCCATAGATTCTAGTTTTGCTAGGCCTTAGGAATTGACCTTGGGAATAGCTGTATGGATGGTGTTTAAAAATAAGATGGGTTGAATTTGATGACCCTACAAAGTTAGGCAAAAGCATGAGCTCTTGTAGAATGTGGTCTTTATTACTAGAACAACACAAAGAAAAGCAGGCCATATATTCCGTTCCATGCATAGTGCCAAAGTGTTAGGAATTTCTTGCAGAGAACTCAAAGCCTATGTTCTACCGACGCCTTGTCGTGTCACAAGACTTCTCACATATATTTGGCATGCATACAAACAGGTTTCCAAATTACATGTGATACATATATTGTCCACAAAAAATAGGTTTCCAAAGTGTGCACCTGTCAAACAATATATACTTTTTTCTTACCCTCAACTGTCCAACGTTATTGACATTGTGGTGCCATCTTAATCATAGATTGATCCACAAGCAATCAAATTTAAGCTCTTGTTTTTTCTTTGGGCTTGATCCCCTTGTTTGTTCGGGCTTGGGCACCCGTTTTGGGCCCACTTTAACTCCGTGCTCACTCTTCTAAAAAAGGAAAAAAAATGTAAATGTGATCCGTGTAACATTACTTTCTTAAATCTAAAAGTTTTTACTCAATTAGAAGCTAACTGTTCATCCATTTGAACTCGGTATTTCTAATCATGGAGTCAAAACAAGCTAGCTTAAAGCAAAGAAAATGATATCGTTTTCACTTGATTAATTAAGGAAGATTATACAATATGGTTACCATTAGCTGCATTACAAAATGAAGTCTGAAAAAAACATAATGAATTACACGTTTCCTAGTCATAGGATGCCACCAAGGAATTTGGATACGGACCAGACAAGACACAGCTACAATTGGATTTTGTTCTTATGTTGCTCTGCTATAGGATTTAAATAAAGTTTACATTGGGATTTCCTAAGTAGACAAATCTTTTATTCAATAAGTTCAAAAACATGGGCTTTAGATGAAGGTAATTTGTGGCTCTTTTAAAATAAATAGAATAAGTAAATAAAAATATTATTTACTTTTTCTTGGGCCCAGATTGGACATCTTTTTACTTGAGCTTAGAGCCCATAAATGATTTCATCTGATATAAATAGTTTCATCCTTTATACATACGCATTAATTAAAGTTACTCTTTAATTGCTGTTGAGGTTTAACCTAATAGAAAATGGTTGTGACTTACAAATTAGTGGTTTTAGGTTCGAACTCTCACGTCACCGTAGTAGTGTGTGTGTGTGAGAAACCTTTTTTTATCATAAAGTTTGCATTTACTAATCACACATGAAGAGTCTTAACCCTGTTAAATTTTTATGGTTCATCTTTCTTATTAGATTCTCATTGACATGCATTAACGTCCACGTTGTTATATTTTAAAGTCTACTTTGATCAAAGGATTTGTAATTTAAGTAGTTAAGAGTATTTATCCTACCACTTGAGGTCATAAGTTCGATCCCTTCTCTCCCAATATACCTCGTATCAAAAGGGTCTATTTTGATATGCCATGAAGTTTATGTTCACTTATTATCCCCGCTATGGACGTGATCTCTAAAACTTTCTAATAAAATTGTTGCTAATGATGAAGGTATACAAGTAGAAAGGAATAGATGGGAAAACAGTTCCAAACTCTTAGACATGGGTTAATTAAAGTTCATCTTAGAATTCTAGTTGACATGTCTTAAGCTCCGCTACTTTTTATGAACCGATCATTACATTAATTTAGTTGATATAACTCTTACGGCCAAACCATTCTCCACACGTCAAATTGATACGAACATATGGTGCATGCTGTGCTCTGTCATGATTTCATTTTGTGCACTGTTTGGTAAGCCTGCACTGATCATGGCCATGCGTATCTACTGGATGATTTGCCATGTATATCATATAAAGTTTGAATAAGAGCAGTTCCATCGGGAGGCACTAGTCCGGGTAAGTGGTTTCCTATTTATATGCATAGTGTCTGTTTTAGTAAATTTTTTGGTGGTTTTTCACATGAGATATGAGGAGAGGAATTTATATAGAGTTTTGGTGTGGGAAATGAAGAATATGGCTAGGTATTTATTTTTTTAAAAAAATTCTGAGAATTTTGGTTTTTTTTTTTTTTTGGTTATTTAAATTAGCTGCTGACGTCAGCATTAGGCCAGCTTGCCAGGCAAGTCTTGCCTTTGGACTTGCCCAAGTTGGTGGAGCCCATCCCTTGCCCTAACAAGAATGAGGCGCTGGAAACACGAATGAGGGCCTCTTGCCCAAAATCTCCCGCTGGAAGTGCTCTTATATAACATATTATGTGGTGGGAGAATTAGATAATGATCACAAACAATGATGCTAGATGGAAATTGTGTTTGTGTCAAACAAATCAAAGTGGCCACAGTGAGAGCTTGTGTATAATATATATATATATATATATAAAGAAATAATTATGTGCCAAATTAGTTAGAAATTATGCAAAATCGTCCTATTTTAGCCTTTGGGAGATTTGGAACTCAGTGACTTCTCACACTACTAGTTGCCTAGTTGGCATGTTTTCCACTCAATGCAGAAAGTTTCACCTCACAAGTTCCCTTCATCAAGTTTGGCATGGGCTTCAGCAAAATGAACCGAATCTTATCAACCAAGAATAATAAGACAAAGAGAACTGGGTGGATCAAAATTTCAATATATAATAAAGGGGACCATTTTCGTAAACCAGTCTAATGAAAAAGGGTTTCAACTTGCAAACTAGTGATTTCATGTTTGAATTCTCATGGCACCGTGGTAATGTGTGTGTGAGAAACTCTCCTTCTGTTGTAGTTTAGACGGTCACTTGTACTAAAAAAAAGAGAGATCATTTTTAGAGAAAAGATGACCGCAACAGAAAACCTAAAGCTCCAATTAATTTTAAAAAAACAGATTGTGACCCTTTAATTTCATATGCATGACATATAAGATGTCTCATTTTCAATTCACAAAGCCATTGTGCCACGCCTTCTTATTGTGATCAAAGGAGAAAAAGTACCAAAATTTTTGTTATAATTAAGAGTGGTGATTTTAATTGGAAAATTTATTAATTCTAATGCATGTCGTATTCATATCTTGCAGCTCATATTACAGACAGGTCATATATTCATTGGGATTTCCAACTATAAGTACCTCCATTGGGATATGTAAGTGACAGGCACTCCGGGGAGGTGGTGGGCTACTTTTGAAGCTCCTTTTGGCTAGTGGAGACAAGCTTTTCCCGAGCCCTTTATGTAGAAGTCCCTTCAGTACTTGGTGTGGTGAATTCAAAAACTAGTTCTGCCTCTGGAAAGAAACTGATATGGCAAATTCCACTCTTCTGGTTGCTCTTAAGATACTTTTGATTTTAATATTTGCTGCTTGGGTTTCTCTTTGGCTTCTGAAGCCAACACAGCTATGGACAAGAAAATGGAAGGCGGCTGAAGATAAAGCAAGGGCTACAGTGTTTGGATATTATGGTACATAATTGAGATTTCATTTGGATTTATAGGTTTTGCTTTCTGCTGTCCAATGTGGGGAAAGACAAACACTATACTGAATATTTTGCAGGTCTTAATTTTGCTGTGTATACATTTCCTCCTATTGCTTTGGCTATTATTGGATCATTCTACTTGAATTTGAAGCCAAGGGAGTCAGTAAGAAGGTAGTGCATGTTATTATGTCATTGGGTTATGATCACTCAAGATGCCAATTTAACTTCTACTTGTGTGCTTTAATTTTGATAGCAGAAAAGGGAGGAAATTGACTGCTGGCTTCTCAAATCCATTGGTAGTGAACACCCTTCTGGGTGTTTTGTCCACTCTAGAAATACTAGCAGTCTTCCTCTTTATCCTCTTCTTAGCTTGGAATTTTTATGCACGCATCTCAAATGATTTTAAGAACTTGAAGGCTGCTAAATCACTAATGCTGAATTCGTGAGTTCTAAATCCGAAAATTTTCTATTTCGAACACTTAGAAACAAGAACTTCATTATGATTGATGCTTAAACTGTATCTCAGATGGCAACTCAAATACCTAAAGGTGGCAACTCGGTTTGGTTTGTTAGCAGAAGTTTGCCTGGCTTTTCTTCTTTTCCCTATATTAAGGGGACTTGCCTTATTTCGGTTGCTTGGCATCCAGTTTGAAGCTTCTGTAAGATACCATATATGGCTTGGGACTGCAATGATATTTTTTGCCACTTTCCATGGTGCAAGCACTTTGTTCGTTTGGGGGGTCAGCCACTATATCCAGGAGGAGGTAAATCCTAGTCCTTTTTTCATTTGGAATATTTCAATCATTTGGTTTTCTGTTCAGTGTAAACTCTGCTGTATTATTTTGGTATTGGCATTATTTAGTTTTGCTGATCTTTTTGGTGCAATTCATTCAATCACAGATATGGGAATGGCAGAAAACCGGGCGGATATACCTTGCTGGGGAGATCTGTCTGGTCACAGGGTTAGTGATTTGGATCACATCACTTCCTCAAATAAGGAGAAAACAGTTTGAAATATTTTACTACACACACCATCTCTACATGGTTTTTCTGGTATTCTTCTTGTTTCATGCTGGAGACCGTCACTTCTACATGGTTTTCCCTGGAATTTTTCTGTTTGGCCTTGACAAGCTCCTTCGGATCATACAATCTAGACCCGAAACATGCATTCTTTCTGCACGAATCTTCCCCTCCAAAGCTATAGAGCTTATTCTACCAAAAGATCCAGGTAATTTTTCTAGACCTTGTTTACTAACCAGAAGTTTTCTAAAATTGGAGAAATCATATGAAACATCACATTCCACTAATTGCAGGGCCCAAGTATACACCAACAAGCATTATATTTGTGAAGTTACCAAGTATATCCAAATATGAATGGCACTCATTTAGCATTACTTCCAGCTCTAGGGTTGATGACAACACAATATCTATAATGATCAAATCCGAAGGATCGTGGACAAGTTCTCTCTCCCATATGATCCAAACTAGGCAAGAGTCGGATGGCGATCAGACGAAGTACATACCTATTGCAGTGGAAGGCCCTTATGGACCTGTCTCTATGGACTTCCTAAGGTGCATAAAAAATTAACTTTTCATTATAGAATATATATTGTGAAACTGCTCAGTGATGATCAATTAGCATCTCAAAATCTGGTGAACATGAATCTGAAATCTTGTGCAGATATGATAGTCTACTTCTTGTTTCTGGAGGAATTGGAATAACCCCGGTTCTGAGCATCATACAGGAACTTGCTTCGTCCCAAAACAGCAGCATAAACAAATTCCTACCAAGAATGCAGCTTATATAAGTTGTGAAGAAGTCCCAAGACATTTGTCTGTTGAACTCAATCTCACCTCTAATATTTGGCCAGCCAGCAGAAAAATGCCTTCTGAAAGTTAAAGTCTGTGTGACCCAAGAAGAGCAGTCTAATGCAACAGTAAGAGAACTATTGAACGAGTTTTCTCAAGTGCAAACAGTGAACTTTGGTACAAAGTTCTTGAATTTTTCAATCAGTGGACTCGAAAACTCACTTTGGATGGCTGCCATAGCTGGAATTTCCTCTATCCTATTTCTCATCTTTCTCATTATGTTCAACCACATTTTTGTTCCCTCCCAGAAAAATCCCACCAAAGAGAAGACTCCATCTTGGGTTGTAGATCTGCTTATCATATCTTCCTTCATTATGGCATTAATATGCAGCATCTTTGTAGCCCTTGTTATAAGATGGAGAAGGCTAAAGAAACAGATTCTTCCTACCCTCCAAAAACAAAGCAAAGCTTTAGAAAAAGGGTCAACACAAGCAAGTGATGCTCTTGAGGAACATGAAATCCATTTTGGAGGCAGGCCTAACTTTGAAGGTACTTAGATTCAATTTATCCATGCAATCTTTTCCAAGTTCCAAACTTTTTAAAATTCCTTGTTCTGGCATACAAGACTAGGATATGTTTCTAACATTTGTCGAATTGAGCAGATATCTTTGCAAAGTTTCCAGATGAGAAAGGTGGATCTGATATTGGAGTGTTGGTCTGTGGACCTGAGACTATGAAAGAATCAGTGGCATCAGTTTGCCAGAAAAAATGTGGAGCTAAGAAGCAGAAACCCAATTTCAGCTTCCACTCCCTCAACTTCACACTCTAGTCTCACACCAGAAACCATAATAAAAAAGTGAAGATAATAACAGTTAGATTTCCATCCAAAATAGTATACAGATCAATCAACCCTAGATATTTGGTATTTTAATCAACAGGTTTGTGTCTATCTAGATTGATCAGTTGTTGTAATTGCTTCTTAGGCTTCCAAGATAATGAATTTGAGCAATGTACATATATATATAAATGTCTCTTTGTTTGTAGTATAAATATGAACTTTAATGATTGGAACTTTGCTTTTTCTCAGTTGTTCTTCCACTGCAGATAGTTTACTTTTTTCAGTGTAGAATAATGGGGAGCACTCACCCAAATTGGGAAAATGTGGAATAATGTCTATCTAGATTAAAATTCAAGTTGTCAAAAAGCAATCAAATAATTATATCATAATCTTGTTGGTTAATGGTTACAGGAAGATCCATGAGGAGCCAAATCTTTCATTTTAAAAAAGAAAAGATAAAGGAGGAGCCAAGTCTAATTCAATTTATTTTACTTTTTTTTTTTGGGCGAAAAAGAGGATAATTCATACCCAGAACAGTTTACAGAGAACTAAAGAACAATACAGCACCAAATCCAGGAAGGTCCTAGCCTAACCAAAGATTACATAGCAAGCACAAAGGCCATACATTAGTGAGCCAAAAAAAACACAAACATTTTACAAACATTTTGAGTGGTTGGACCATGAATTATCTTTTTTTTAGAATTTTTTCTATTGAAAGAAGCGATAACATACTAAACTCGCACACACTATACAAATATCACGACTCGAACCCATAATATTCATAATATTGAGGACATGACTATCTTAAATGTGAATAAGAAATGGTTTCTTTTATTGTTTATTATTTTTTCTTGTTTATTTATTTGCTAAGATCAAATAAAAGTAGTTGACATAAAAGAAAAAGAACATCAGAAAAGACGGTAGCCAGCCATAGACCACCACCCACCCACGCACCCAGCTTTTTGTCACCTTTGAAAATCTTCTGAGATTTTGTCAACCATACATATATAATCAAAATTTAATACATTTGAAAAATCAAATGTCAATTAGTAACACTGTATAGTTCACAAATTTTTTATTTTACAGAAAAAAAATTAAAAACAAAAACAACTCTATTCACACTGAAGGCGGATGGGGTTGGAGCGGCGCCACCTCCTCAGTCTCTTCCTCGCTGCCGCCGCCTCCGCCGCTAAAAACATTACTATCACCCCTTGCCAATTCAGACAACAATGCGGCGGGGGCGGCGGCAGCTGCTGACTCGCCAACCAAAACCGCCACAATTTCCTTCATGCTAGGCCTTCTCTGGGGATCAGGATGGCAACAAGCCAATCCAAGCTTCAAAGCAACCTCCATCTGCTCCTCCTCATACTGTCCTTCCAATGTACGGTCCGCAGCCTCCCCCACCCTCCCTCTTGCATACAATTCTCTCACCCAATCAATCAGCACCACCTCATCCTCCGCAGCCTCCATCTCAATAGGCTTCCTTCCGCAAGCCACCTCCAACAGCACCACACCAAAACTGTACACATCGCTCGCCGCCGTCGGCGACGCCACAGTCGCCAGCTCCGGCGCCAAGTAACCCAACGTGCCGACCACACGTGTCGTGTTGGGCACTTCTCCATGCTGGTACAGCTTGGCCAGCCCGAAATCGCCGAGCCTCCCTCTCATCTCCGCGTCCAGCAAAATGTTGCTCGACTTGATGTCTCTGTGAACCACCATCTGGTCCCAGCCATGGTGGAGATAGGTCAGGCCCTCCGCCACGTCGGCCAGCACACGACGTCGTTGCTCCCACCCCAGAACCGTCTTGGGCTTGTCGAAGATCCACCTGTTGAGGCTTCCGTTGGGCATGTAATCGTACACGAGCATGAGCTCGTTCCTCTTTCTGCACCATCCTCGCATTTGGACCAAGTTCTTGTGTTGCAGCCTGCCCATGCTTGCGATCTCCGCCATGAACTCTCTCAGTCCTTGCTTCGAATCGTGGTTGACGCATTTGACTGCGATTTCTGTGGCGTTTGATAAAGTCCCTTTGTAAACTTTTCCGAACCCACCAACACCCAGAAGCTGATCTTTTGAAAAACCATCGGTGGCCTCGCTGAGCTCTTCGTTTGAAAATCTATGCGGCCAATACTCGAGCTCCCAATCTTCAATTTCATCCTTCTCTTCACGTTCCAGCTTGTTCTTTCGCCAATACAAGTAAAACCCAGATGCTAAAACCAACACCACAACCACACAACCGATTGCGATCCCTGCAATTGCCCCAGTAGACAACGAAGACGAAGAAGAAGAACTCAGCTGAAACACAGGCAAATTGGTGGTGTTAATCTCTCTAGCAACCCCGGTGTCGCTAAAACTCCAAGCTAAAACTCTCTGCGCCTCAATCCACTGCGTTTTGGAAGCCGAAAACCCAACAAACATCTCGGCCGAAACGTAATTCGCTATCTTGGGGTCTCTGTAAGTAAGCGTGGGCAGAGAAGGGCGTGAAACATTAGCAGGAGCAACAGTGACATTGAATTCGAAATTAGTCCCGTCGAATTCAATCCAAGCCCGAACGTTCTGCCCGGTACGCATCTGAATCGGGACGAGGCCTCCACTTGAATCGTAGTATCTGGCCGGCTTTGTGATAGCAGATTCAATGTTGTTGAGGTCGATGCCGATGTGGTTTCCATCTGGGTCGTTGAACTCTGGGTTTTGCCCGGTATCGAACTCGACGGCGAGCAGCGGAGCGACAAAGGGGACAGTGGCGTTGGTGAAGAGGCCGAAGTATTGGCTGGCGAGGGCGTTGGGGGGTGAGGTGGAGTTGGAGAGGACGAAGCAGAGGCCGAAGCCTGGGCTGGAAGCGATGTCGGGGAGGACGGAGAAGACGAAGGAGGTGGAGAAGGAGGTGAGGGAGGAGGAATTGGAAGTAGGTCTCATGGCGAGCTTTGTTGGGTAGAAGACTCGGCCGACGGAGAACTGAACGGTGTCGTTTGTAAGGCGGATGACGGTGGCGTCGAGCAGAGCGTCGTCGATGAGAGTGAGGTTGGTGGCATTGGTGATGTTGGAGAAGGAGTTGAAGAGAAAGTCGAGAGCCGAAGTGGGAGAGAAGAAGATGGGGTGGAGAAGGAGGAGGAGGGGGAGGAGAAGTGAGAAGGGTCTCATCCGTACAGATTCCGGTGACCGCCAGCGATACTGAAATTGGTTGAAAAAAAATTTGAAGGTTGGTGGGATTAAAATAGGGTGGTTATGTTACTTTCTTTAGTGAAGATTACTCAGTATTGTACGTGTGGACAGCTCAGTCAATCCTAAACCCTAGTCATTCATTATTTCATACTGAAGAAGGACCTCATGCAAGAAATGAAACATCATTATTACAAATCTAGTTGTTGCTTTTATATATATTGAATAGGTGAAGCATTCGATTATTTTTCTTCGATTCACCGTCACGTAATGTTATCAATTTATTTATATTATATCATATGTAAATATTGATGAAGTAAATAAATACATGTATAAGTATAAGTTGGTGATGTGTGAATTTATGTTAGACCTTCAATATCAAGTGTGGGGAGAATGAAAGAGGAAAGAATTTCGTCCTAGTTTGCCTTCACATGATTCAATTTCCAAGCACAAGGTTGAAGATTAGGCATTCCCACAGCCGCCTTTTGGTACCAATAGAGTATGTTAGTCAATTCAAGCTTTCAAGGTTTTGAATGTTAACAGGTCAATGGCTTGTTGGGTCTATTTCCACAAGCTTCCAGATTACATCCAAAGAACACTAAGCAACAAATTACCCAAAAACAAAAGAAAAAAAAGCAACAATAAGGCCTGCTCAGGTCCAATGCCAGAAATAAGGCCTAAATAAAATTCAAGAAGGCCCTTCCCCAGTTTTGCTCCTTAAGTTTGGACTGAGATTTGGGCCTTCTAAATGCACCCAAGTAATTTGATCAGTACACCTAGTACCCAAATATTAAGAATTATATAGCGAGGGCTTTATATATGTATTTTAAATAAGGCTCTATCTTTTAAACGTTGGATCAAATTGATTAGTTTGATCCAACGATTAAGATATAGAACCTCACCTAAGAACCGTAAATAAGGCCTCACTATAGAATGACTCACCCAAATACATTCAAAAACTTACAATTCCTAGATTTTCACTCACGGACGCATTGATGGAATGATTCAAAAACAATTCACAAGAGAAAAACTTAAAAATATTATAGAAAACCCACTCATTGTAGGGTTCTAGACACGGCATCGATGCCTCGATCCCATAATCTCGACGCTAATTAGAGTTTAATTAATCATGATTAGTTCCTTATTAATTTTTTTTAAAGTACCATCTGATTATTCATTTAGGAATATTTCTATTTATTTTATTGAAATATATTTCAAATTTGAAACTTATTCTCTTCAAATAATTAAGTAAATAAATCATTATTTGATATGGGATTGTCCCTTGTAAGTTGTATGGTTCATGAACCATTCATGTGGGCCACGACCATCACCTTATTGGCCATACACAACGAATGTTGCCTGCCCTGTGGCCTTTTTATTTGGCCACCACAATAATCAAGTGGATGATGCTTGATAGCTCCTCTCCTCAAACGCCAGCTGCCATGCATGCCACGCGTCCATCCACGTGCCCTCCAATAGGTATTTCCTTCCGCGTGTCTACATCTCTGTAAACATAACTTAACGAGTTAACAACCGCCCCTGTATACGTTCTTGTCGGGAAATGGTCCTTGCTTGATTTTCTTTATGTATTAGATAAGGACCTCGATTTGTGGATTAATGTTCTCTTTGAATCTCGATGACATTTTGACAGTGTATTTGAGAAAACTCCACTCTCAGCTTCCATTTTTGTCATTTTTCCTAATTTTTCCAAATTAACCTAACTCTCATTCTTGTTACCAAATTCATGTATCTAACGCAATGGGCAAATGATGTTCAACAGTTCAATGGAACTTATTTCTTTTGGCCTCATTCGGACTTCTCCACTCGTCATATACACTTTTATATCATAGTTTGAATAATACAGAAAATATTATGAAAGTTCGAATATAAAACCATTAGTCTATAAGTTAAGGTCATTTTTCACTAGGTTAGACCTTATTGGCATAAGAGAAAATTTTTTGGGGATCGTTTAGTTCAAGATGTTGGAGCTTGGGAATTAGTATGAAATTGCATTCCTATGTAAATCCATCCTTAGAAATGCAATACACATGAGAAAGAACTTCCCATGTAAAAGGAATTTCATATCTTTGGCTCGCCTTGGAAAACTTTCCATTTTTGACTTTTCAAACCTATTTGTATTAAAAATTTAAATAATAGAAAATCGAAGATATTATTGGAAAATTAAATAATTTTTCATTCCTTATAATGCACAAAAAAATTATGCAAACGGGATAAAATGACATTTTTCCTAAATATGAGAACGAGATAATTCACAAACCAAACAAACTCTTTTAATGTACTAATCGATATATCACGTGACGAGAAAGATACACAACCATCACCAAAAAATTTCGACAGAAATACACGATGGTTGGTATGATGTTTGATATTTTGAACTGCAATATCTCTTTTAGTTTGCAGATGTTATAATCGCAAAACTCCAAATAATTGTACAGTCAAAAGAAAAGTTAGTTGGATATTTCACCTGAATTTCTATGCATGTATGGAAGGCCAATCCAAATCAAAACATCTGTGTCCATAAATGGGACCTTTCGTGAAGTATTCACAGATCACCAGCTGCATTTTTGCAATTATTGGAACAAATTCTTTAAGTTTATAATTAATTCATTAATTATTATATATGGTATGACAATTTTTGTATGCATATTTGGAAGGAAAACTAATGGAATCTTAAAGTTTGTTTGCATGGAACATAATCAATTCACAGGAGTCGTTGGAATTCTTGTGAGGTTGAGCCGTGAAATTGAGGTCTAGAACTCTAGCTTGGCAGTTTGGTTTCCCAACTAGATGAGGATTCCCTACAAAAGTTTTAAATATATTTTGTTATTGACATTTGTTCCCTTAAGACAGCTTAAAAACAGGTGTAGATCATAGATGGCATGTTAAGTACGATGATTTTCATGTGGATCGGTAAAAATTATTCATTAAGAATCATTATTGTCTTGTGTGAAGATACTCTTAAATATTCTTAAAATACGTTGAGACTTTATAATTTAGCAAAATTAAGTTGGATATGAGCTGTAATGATAATGAAAAATAATTGTTTTTTTTTTAGGACCTTTTTTATTGAGATGAGTGATATCATACTAAACTCACACACACTACGCGAATGTTAGAACTTGAACCTAGGACCTTTCACAGAGAAGCAATTACTCCAAACCACACTAATTGATCATTTGCTGAAACAAAACATTTGAATTTAACTATTTACTTTTATACCAACCCACAAAATTAGAATTAAGATATTTTTAATCCCATTATGATTCGATTCATAATAACTTTTTCGGGTTACAAAGATGGGATTTATGAGATGCATTTTTGGTGTAAATTCTCATTTGATCATAATATAATTTAGTGTATTGTGATTAACCTATGCTCTAATTATAATAAATAAATAATTCAGATGATTTAACGGCTATAAACACAAATTCCCATCATAAAGAAGTCTATGAAGCAAGAATTATACTCCTAATCACTAGAATTTAGACACAAAGTCCATAATTATCTAAATTATAATCGTCTTAGTGGAAGTCTTTGACTAGAAAAGATTGAAACCCAACCCGCCTTAACACACCAGCTGTAAGCAGGTGAACCAAAGTTACCCAATTGACTATGATTCCATTTGGACTTTGGATTGGAGTGACCTCGTGAATAAATTCGGTTTCAATGTGAAAAAGAAAGGTAAAAAAGAAAAAAAAAGTAAATTATTATTATTATTATGTTTTTATAAAATGATGACTCGCCACCTAAACGGCCCTAGCGGGGCCCACATCGTTGCGTTGAGTATTTTCAGGCACCCTTTTGTTTACAACGAGAAAAAAAAAAAAGGAATATCCGAATAAAATTATCGAATGGCTTTCAAATTATTATTCAACAATAATACTAATTCCTATTAGGAATAGTAATTAGAGGAAGCAACCACTTAATTAGTCATTCTTTCCTTTGCGTGTGGGTCTCCCGCTGACGTCACCCCCACTCCTCCTCTCCTCCTCCCCCTCCTATAAATATTCGACAAAACCACTCCCTGAGGTTTGAAGCCTCAAGCCCCTCTCCTCCTTCAAACCCTCCTCTCTTCTTCTCTCTCTTCTTCCCTCTTTCTGCCTTGAAAGTAAAAAAAGTCTCAGAGCCATGGACCAACACAAAACCAAAGAAACTTTAAAACTCCTCTGTAGCTATGGCGGGAAAATCCTCCCACGTCACACCGACGGTAATCTCCGTTACGTCGGTGGCCTCACTCGTGTTCTCGCCGTGGATGCCTCCATTTCCTTTGCAGGTTTGTTCAATCTGCTTCAATTCGTTATTTTCCTTTTGATTTTGGCTTAATTTACTTGAATTTCGACTCGATTTCAGTTGCTTCGTTGAATTTGGTGCTAATTTCCATTTTTTCGATATGTACAGAGCTAATGGTGAAGCTCGCGGAGTTCTGTGGCTACTCTGTGGATTTGAGGTGTCAATTGCCGGATGGAGATTTGGAGACCTTGATTTCGGTCAAGTCCGACGAGGAGTTAGCTAATATCATCGAAGAGTACGATCGAGCTTCTTCTTCGTCTCGTCCTCTAAAGATCAGAGCCATTCTCTCGCCGCCGAAATCGCTGAAGCAAATCTCGCCTCCTATGTCTATGGCTACAAGCGGCGGCGATTTGTCCCCTTCGAAATCGTTCTTATCGTTCACCGATTCGCCTCCGAAACGGTATGTTTCGCCTCTGAAGGGGTATGTTTCGCCTCCGAAACGGTACGCTTCGCCGCCGATTGTACATCCCGGGCCAGTCAGGTTTCACAAAGGGTCCGGACGTGTTTGCTACTATCCTTGCCATGTCCAGAGCAACCCCAGCGACATGTCGTATCTTCCTCATCATCATCATCACCATCAACATCGTCATCAACACGTTCCTCACTGCAATGACTGGCGTTGAGATTCGAAGCCCTAACTTCTAGGAGCTTCACACAAAGAATATCGCTGATGACGGAAAAAATTTAATCAAAAACTTAAAAAACAAAATAGAAAACAAATATAAGGGTGAAATTTTGTGATTGGTTGTGAAATGAAGGATTTTCCTTTTTTCCTTTTATTTTTTCATTTTTTTTCGAGGTGGTTTAATGACAAAAATTCATGCTTGAATTTGTGTCGCCGTGAATTCTGGTACAACTTTTATCGTTCGGGATTCCGTTAGTCGCCGTTAAGCCAGCGCTGTCCACTGTCCAGCATGCGTGCCACGTAGCGTAAATAGGTCTGTCACTGCTCACTACTGGACAAAATATTCCAACTAAAGTCGGTTCGTCGTTGACACGTACCGTTTCTGTTACAACTGTGTCATTAACTATTGTTGGTCGTATTATTATTAGTAATTTTGTGCTAATGATTTTTTTTAATTTTCTTATGTTGGCAGGTGGTGGTTGCATTTGGCATCAGAATTAGATGCCGTTTTGGATGGGGCCCGCGAGGAATATTTTAAGATAAAACGCTTATGCGTTGAACTTTTGGACCTCCTCCCACAAGACTTTAGAAAAAAGTCTTAAAAGACCGCCAGCTTGGTCTGGAATAAAGAAAAAAAAAAAATTAAAGACGAATTATTATGGCCTTATAAATAGAATTAATAATTAATTATGAGATGCACCTTCCAAGTGGCTACCTACTAGGCTACTGGCAACAAAGAATAGACCAGAAGAAGGACGAATATTTTCTAACTTGCCTTGCCCTCAGGGTTGGCCAGTTGGTGGTGCCTGATGAATCAGTAAGGATGAATGACTTTTATAAAGGGCAAACTTTGAATGCTTCTTAGACAAGTCTCGATCTAAACCAATAAATTATTAGTTGAATTGAAGCAACCTTTGGGGGGCTTCCAGAGGCGAAGCGTACTTAGCTTCTTAATCTCTAAATTAAGACAAGTTGATCTTTTTTAACTTTGATACAACGTTTAAGAAGTAATTTGTCATTTTCTAATAAAATTCAACTTAATATATTGCAAATTGAATATGAAGGCAACATATCAAACTTTATCCCACAAAACCTTCTCCCCTCCCCCACAAGGATGACCAATATCGAATTTTGTACCTATTCCAAGTCCGTGAAGACATATAAAACCAACATCTTTTATACATATCTCCAACAGAAGGATATATAGAAACAAAAAGGCACAAGCTCTATCCATATGAAATGGAGGCAATTCAACAAAACTGTTTAGGATAATATGATAAGCATACAAGGTTCAAGACTTAATGCAGGTTTATATGACCGTCCAAACATAAACAGAACAGAGGTGTCAGCAATTTCAACCAGTTTCCTGCTCAAACTCTTCGCCCTCTGAGTCCTCTGCATTGTCGATGTCATCGTCATCTGGATCATGCTCGTAGTCGTCTTTATCATTGTCGACGGTGGTTTTCCCAATCACAATCAGGCTGCTACTGCTCTTTCTGATTTCATTACACTGTAAAAAATGGTCACAACAAGAAGCCGACTTCAATAGGAGAAGGAAATGAAATGCTAAAACACAACGGTATAATCCCCTACAATTGTAATTTCAAGACACTTAAAACCAGACACACACAGACCCAACAATATTGCAAAAATGTGCCTAAATATATCATCTTTTCGAAGCAACTCAAGGGGCATCATCCCAGCCTTAATCCTGCTCCGAAAAGAAGAACTAGGCTGTCCTAGTGAGACATGTGTCTTCACTCATTTAGCAATCTTGAGATTTAAGCAAAATCTTTCTTCAAATATATCTTAATAATGAGCAATGCTTTTGTCATTTACAATTATATTTTCATATGACTTTTGAGGCACCACCTCTATCCAAAAGGAACAAAGCTATCCGTTTAATATATATTTGTAACTTTTCTATTGGCAACCAGGGTGAGCATACCCCACCTGGCCTTGTGGAACTGATAGCCTAAGCCATCAAGGTGTCCTGTCCTACAGGGTACACACTTCAAACTATATGACTAACAGAGTCTTTCTCCTTGAGGTTTTGGTTCTCCCATAGGCATCTACATACGTGATAAGACCAAATGCTAAACTTGGATGAACTCAAAAATGTCGACAGCATAACTCCACCCTTTAGCTTGTTACACTCTTCAAACCCCAATCTTTGAGGCTCTAACTCACAAGAATTCCGAAACAGCACCTCATGACGAAAAACCACCCGTATATGAATGAACCTAAGTTATCTGTGAATTCCTAAGATCAGACATGCATGTAACTCATGATATGTGCATGTGTTAAACAAAATCCAATTCCCATTACAGGAAATGCTGAAACCATGACCTCTTTCTTACCATCTATGATATTGGTCCCTATATCCAAGAATTTAAATTTGAATGACCTAGAACTTTGACTCCCTTTCAGAGTGAGTGCAAAGATCATGGGCGTTTTTTGTTCTTTCCAAAAGGACTTATGTAATTACCATTAATATATGAGGTTTCAGAATCAAAATGAAGAACTATTCACTCCCAAAGAGATTCACATAGCAATCAAAATTTGAATCCCGTACACTGGTGTTAAACCAACACATAGAAACAAATATGGCTGAATAAGTATTTCATGACACAAATTTGAGCATCAGAAGAGCTCTCAAGCTTATAGGATCAAGGAGAATAAGAAGAAGGAACTCCAACAAGGTGCAGCCTTACAGAGAACAAAGCTTTAAAAGTTTCACAAGCATATTCTTACCCTACAGAGAACAAAAATTCCTACTTTATTAACGCTACAAATACCAAACCACATGCAAGAATTAGATCTAATTAGGCTTCAAATTAGGTTCCTTTTTTCATCAACACTTTCAGCCATTGGCTCATTTCCCTTTCGTTCTTTGGATTGAAACCTCAATTAGCTAAAAAAACAGGGGTCTTCCGTAAAATTGTAGATGAGTAGATGAGAAATTGGGGCAAAGTGAAATATCTAAAAGTACCTTCTCTTCGAAATCGGACTCTTCCATGGCGAGGAGGAGCTCTTCGCTGTGGGGTTGGGGCCATTGGGTTGGCAGCAAAAACGACGACGGAATGGTCCTTGTTGACCATGGGTACTGTTTCATGAACCCCGGGAACTGTAACATTGCTCTCTCTCTCTCTCTCTCTCTCTCTCTCTCTCTCTCTCTCTCTCGCGCCGAACAGAGTCCGTACAAAGGTCTAAGGACCGTGGCGAGACCTGGTCGACTGGGTCTGTTTGCCGAGTGAGAGTGAGTCAGTGTGTCCCAATCATCGGTTAAAATCAAGGGAAATGAATAGAATAAAATAGAATTATTATGTGGAATCCACGTCACACCAAGCTTTTGTGGACTCAAAATAATATTTCATGTTTTTTTTTTTCTTCATTCAATTGTAAAAAATTTAAGAATTAAATTATATATTTTTTATGAGTTGGATAGCTAATTATACATGCTATATTGTGTTAAAAAAAAACATATGATTAAAATTGGATTACTAGAAGGATCATGATGCAGAAAACCGAAGCTTCGATATTAAACTACATGAGCTTTTGCATGTCGAGCCTAAATTTATTCCAAAATCTGCACATGTTGACAGTGACCATAACCAAGCACAAACTTAATGATAATAAAAGGCATTTGATTCCTCAAGAAAATTGGTCTCCTGCACTGTCCTTTTTCTATTTATTTATACAATCGATCTTGAAAGAAGAAGAATCGAACTTCAAATTTCGTTAACAGATAACTTTAATCAATTGAGTTAGAAACCTCTTTTTCCGTTATTTGGTAATTCTCAGTGTGATCCTAATATCTCAAAAGCCTCAAAAACAGCATCAATGTATTGTGGGGAAGCAAAGTCTCATTGAACACAAGAAGAATACAAAGAACACAAAAGTCACAAAAGCTGATAACGCAAACCGTTTTGAAGAAAGAAAATTTAATGAGGCTCCCTCCATGTCATTGACCTGCTTTCCTCCAAACGCAAGCCAAAACCGACTCACTATTTCCTATTTTCTTGTCACATCCATCGTGTCCATTTTCTGTTGCTTCCACGTTTTCTAATGGCCTCTTACTCACACTTCCTTCTTGTTAGACATCAACAAAACCAACCCTTTTCTCCAACTTTCAAACCCATCCAAACTCACCTCTGCTTAGGCCCCTTCTCTGTCCTTTTGCTCACAAATTCTACAAGATTTCTCTAAAGCTGTTGTTGCACCATGAGCCTTTACGTGTATGTAATGGAAGCTCAAGACTTGCGTGTGAAGGAGTCTTATGTGAAGCTTCAGGTTCGGAGGCACAAGTCCAAGACCAGGATTTTGAGAAATACCACCAACCCAGTTTGGAATGAAGAGTTTGTTTTCAAGGTTCATGACATGAATGAGGAGGAGCTTCTTGTGTCTGTGTTTCACCATGACGACGAGTCTGGCTTGTTCAATGGCGATGACTTAGTGGGTCGGGTTCGGATTCCGGTCTGCTCTGTTGCTGCTGAGACTAATTGCACCCTGCCGCCAGCTTGGTATTCTCTTGAAAGTCCCAAGACTGGGAAATTTATCAATGAAGATTGTGGTTAGTATACTTCTATGTCTGTTTGCCTTGTTTTCTTTCAATGGTGGCTTTCAAGATTGTGTTTTTGTAGATTAGTACTGCATATGGTTGGTGATTCTTAAAAAGTTCAGACTTTTAAGTTGAACGTCTGAACCTTGATTTACATTGATCTTACCGCATTCTATCCACTTTCTTATACGATAAAGATATTGTATATCCAATGAGGAGGAGTTGCTATGAAGATGATGAGAAATGCTGGTTCGCTTGCCAATAACTGTTTTGATTGTTGTAGTGGATAATGGATTCGGAAAATTTAAGCACAATGAGTTATGGTGAGTTCATTTCTGCAGGTGCATTTGAAATCGAATGAAAATCGAGCGTGTTTGACCCTTTTAGTGGGTTGTTGTCATAGCTTTTAAACAAGATTATTGATGTCCTGATGTATATTAGTTTCGTCAAGGGTGATGATGATTGTTCATTCTCCGCGTGAATTTCTTGTCTCACATCTTAAGGAAATAAAAATATGCAATGTTCAAGGTACGAGTTATCTATTTAAAAGACAAAAGTTAGGGTGTGTTTTTCTCAGTAGCCCTGAGTAGTCAGACAGTAAGTATATTTTTCTTCCTCTTAAATGTTGGGAGCAGTTTGCAGTTTATCACATTGTTATGTGATCATGGGAAATATTCGGGTAAGAAGGAATCTTTGTTTACTAAATTGACTAGATTGTCTTCCTGTTAGGCCTAACCTTTAGTTTGTCAAACGAAGTTGCTGACTCGGCCATTGATGTGGTGCATTATTGTCCTACTAGCATTTTAGCATCAACCGAGATCTCTATATTGATTGTGTAGAATTTTTGTTCTACAAATGCAGGGAGAATTCTTCTTACTCTTTCTCTGCATGAAAAAGGCCATGATCACCTCCTTTGCGCACAGTCAAATATAAGCATTGAGGAACCTAAAGAGTTGGACAGTCCATTTATGTCATCTCATGGTGTATTTGGTTCCAAATCTCCACGTGCGAAGATACCAGGAGGGAAACAGTTAATGAAGGCTATTATAAGACGTGTGGACAAGCTTTTGCATAAAAACGATGAAGCTTTAAAAACAGATGATTCTTCAGAGTTTTCTAGTTCAGTATCTGACTATGAAGATTGTGTGGAGGAACATCATACTATTTGTAGCTTTGAAGAGTCTCTTGAGCTGATGCAGTCGAGAGTAAGCGAACAACAAATGCCAGAGAATCTGCAGGGGGGAATTCTTATTGATCAGGCATACTTTGTCTCACAACATGATCTTAATGCATCTCTTTTCACCCCAAATTCACAGTTCAGGAGAGATCTGGCAGAACTTCAGAGGACAACAGATGTACATGAGGGGCCTTGGACATGGACATCCGGAGAGATCCCATGTTTGACACGATTTGTTACCTACACAAGAGCTGCCTCAAAGTTAGTTAAGGCTGTCAAAGCCACAGAGGAGCAAACGTACATGACAGCCGATGGAAAGGAATTTGCTGTATTGGCCAGTGTGAGTACACCTGATGTTCCATATGGAAATTCATTCAAGGTTGAGTTGCTTTACAAGATAATGCCTGGACCAGAGCTACCTTCAGGAGAAGAATCCTCCCGTCTTGTGGTATCCTGGGGCGTTAACTTTCTCCAGAACACATTCATGAGAGGCATGATTGAAGGAGGAGTTAAGCAGGGACTTAAGGAGAGTTTTGATCAGTTTTCCAGCTTGCTGGCTCAGAATTTTAAAACGCTGGATTCCACAGACTTGTCTGACAAGGATCGTATCTTGGCAAGTACGCAGGCAGGACATCAATCAGATTGGGAGTTGGCGAGAAAATACTTCTGGAATCTCACTCTAGTTACCACTACTTTTATGGTTCTGTATGTCCTGGTTCATATTCTACTTTGTGAGCCCAGTAAACTCCAAGGATTGGAATTTAATGGACTTGATTTGCCAGACAGTGTTGGAGAGCTCATCACATGTGGAATTCTAGTCCTTCAATTGGAGCGCGTCTATAACATGGTTTTATACTTTGTACAAGCTAGGTTGCAGAAAGGTAAGCCCATTATATTGCATGACATGAATTTTACTAAAATATTCGAGCCTACAGCACCTTCGCACTTGAGGTTGCATCTTTAACATTGTCCTGGGATTTACACAAGCTGGCCATCTATTACAACAGGAGGTGATAATGGAGTCAAAGCCCAAGGAGATGGATGGGTTCTTACTGTTGCTTTGATTGAAGGGAACTACTTAGCATCCTTGGATTCATCAGGGTTCTCTGATCCTTATGTGGTTTTCACCTGCAATGGTAAAACAAGAACAAGCTCTGTCAAGCTTCAAACTAGTGATCCTCAATGGAATGGTGAAGACTTTTTTATTCTTTTTCAATTTCTTTTCACCCATATATTGACTTATGGCTCATGGAAAAATGATGCAGAGATTCTCGAGTTTGATGCTATGGAAGAACCTCCATCAGTTTTGGACGTTGAAGTTTTTGATTTTGATGGTCCTTTTGACCAAGCTATGTCACTTGGGCATGCTGAGATCAATTTTCTTAAACACTCAGCTACGGAACTTGCAGACATGTGGGTCTCCCTTGAGGGAAAGCTCGCTCAGTCTTCTCAGTCAAAGTTGCACTTGAGAATATTTTTGGACAATAACAAAGGAGTTGAAACAATCAGGGAGTATATGACCAAAATGGAGAAGGAAGTTGGAAAGAAGGTGAGGACTTTGTATCATACTTTCTTCTTTCTTTTATTTGCTTCAGTCTTTCATAGTATCACGAATTCTACATGATAGTACAGAACTCTCCTGTACCTGAGTTTCCCACTCATAGGTTATATTTTTGTTGCTTGTGTGGTGCCTTCTGCATGTTTATAATGCTTCTGTTGAACCTACAATTGAGCCTAGTTTCTACTGTAGAAGTTGATCTAACTCCTTCCTTTGTTTTTTGACAGTTGAATCTACGATCGCCTCATAGAAATTCAACATTTCAGAAATTGTTTGGTTTGCCACCAGAAGAATTTCTTATCAGTGATTTTACATGTTCCCTGAAGAGGAAGATGCCTTTACAGGTGCCAGCTTTAGTTTCTAGGATGCTATTCTACTACTTGAAAAAAATAAATTACAGTCAGAATTCATAGTTCTTGACTCTCAACTAAAGATTTTTTAGATCCTCTAGCAGCTCTATTAAATCTGGTATTTTTTTACCTCAATTTTACAGTATAAGAATGATATGATTGCTTCTATGTGTGAGAGTTTGTCAGTTGCTTGAGGAATGGAAATGTCTTGTACTCAGCTTTATAAGTGATCAGTGGCTTAAGATGAAACCTGTGTGCGTGGTGTGTGTGTGCACATATCTGCTTTATACTTTTAGTCTCTCTTATGATGACTTTTTGTTGCAGGGCCGACTCTATCTTTCTGCGAGGATAGTTGGGTTTTACGCAAACTTGTTCGGACACAAAACAAAATTTTTCTTTCTTTGGGAGGATATTGAAGATATCCAAGAGCTTCCCCCATCCTTATCATCTGTAGGTAGCCCTTTGCTGGTCATTGTTCTGAAAAAGGATCGAGGTCTTGATGCAAGGCATGGTGCGAAGTGTCAAGATGAAGAAGGCAGGCTTAGATTTCATTTTCAATCATTTGTGTCATTCAATTCAGTCATCAGGTAGTGGTGTTAGGAAACTACATAGTCAAGCAATCACATTCAAGACAAAGATGATTTCCTTTTGTCCAAAGTATTTGTACATATAGAAAGGCTTTTGATGACTGATTATGTTTTCCTGCAGGACAATAATGGGTTTGTGGAGAACAAGAACACTGAGTCCTGATCAGAAAGCACAAATTTCTGAAGAACATAATGATCAAGATGACAGGTCCACAATGCTTGAAGACACTGAATCCATACTTAATCTCGAGGATGCAAAGATGTCCAAAGTTTATACTGCAGAACTACCTATTAACGTAAGTCGCCAGTTCTCTGTTCTTTTCCCCTTGTTTATTGCTTTGTTAAGTGTTAATGTAGGCTTCTGCACGATTTGTTATTCAGCTTTGAACTTTGTTTCATTAGTAAAAACAAAGGATTAGACTCAAAGAATAATGCTCTTTTGGTCAATCAAGACTGTTGCTCATAACATGTGAGACTAACAATATCAAAACTATATATAAGTATTCATTGAAGATAAGTATTCTTCAATGAATGGTTCAGTGATTGGAGTTGTTTTTCTTAACAATTATCTGTTAGAAGAGGCCTTTTGAACTTGTAGTTGGATCTGAAGTATAAGTTAAGCAAATATCTGAAAACTACTGATTAATCTAGACGTCATAAACTTACATATACCCATTAGATTTGTTGTACTAGTACTGAGACTCTGCTGGACAATGGTGCAGACAAAATCTCTGATGGAAATGTTCGAAGGAGGAACTTTGGAGCACAAAATAATGGAGAAATCTGGTTGTCTTAACTATGCAACTACTGCATGGGAACCTACAAAAAAGCTGGATGTGTTTGAGCGTCATCTGTCATACAGATTCAACCGCCAAGTTTCGATCTTTGGAGGAGAGGTCACATGCAGACAACAAAAAACTCCCATTGAAGATGGTGAAGGATGGGTTGTGGACGAAGTTATGGCCCTGCACGGTGTTCCATTTGAGGATCACTTTCGTGTACGTGACATGAAATTCAAAATTGCTAGCTTTTTGTATCACTTATCATCTCTTGAAAATTAAGATAGATTTTCTTTCTTCATGCAGGTTCAGTTTAGGTACCAGATTGAGAATTCTACCCTGGCTCATAATGCATGTAAATGCAATGTTCATGTCCGGGTCACCTGGCTTAAAAGCACAAAATTTCAGGACAGGATCACACACAACATTATAGAGAAGTTTGCCCATCGACTGAAGGAAATATTCGAATTTGTAGAGAGGGAGAGTCTTGGCACCAAGACAAGAGGACACTTCCCTTTGACACATACTTAATCATTCACATTCAGATAGATCATAAATTCTTTTTGTGCTCAAGTCCTGAAGCTGATAGCAAATTAGCAATGTAGTTGAAAACAGGACATGCTCTTTAAAAGAAACTTTGCCTTTTACTTTTCCTACTTTACTCACTTTCATTATAGTTATTTCGGGACCCAATTGTTAATTTTTTTTTTTTTAATATTCTCAAAAGTTTAGGAAAGCTCCCTTTGAGGACTTAGCCACTTTTTGAGTTTTTACTGGACTCGAACTTTGGATATGGAAGAGAACGATCCTTATCAATTCAACCAACCCTCATTAGTGACCTAATTGTTAATTTAAATAATAAAAAGTGTTACCAATAAATAATCCAAAGTATGTTACATCTTTTTTGCCGCCAATTGTATACAAAAAGAGAAAAAGTTGACGCCAATGATATCCCATATATTTTCTCATAATATTCTTTTGCCGCCCTATGTGAACAATCCACGAAAAGTAAAGTTTTTAAAAGTCAAGGGCTCAAAGACTTAGAAATCTTTATAGTCTGATTTATTTTCTTCAACTTCAATGTTTTCGTTTCTTCATTATCTATCTGTTACCTTGTTATGGTGGAGCTATGGCGTCCACCACAGTTATCAAGGTGCGATATTTTGGAACTTCCAAGGTAAGAATTTAATCTAATTTATTTAGTTTCAAGTAGGGTTTGTTATGGTTTGACTGATTTTTGAGAGAAGTTTGGGAAAGAGATGAGAATTTGTAAAATTTGACGTAGAATTGAGTTTATAGATTGATAAATTTGAATATGGAATTTTGATCCTTGGCATTCCAGATTGATAATTTTGATAATTTCTGGGAAAGACTTCATCTTTTTGAAAAGTTTGATCGTTACTGGCCTTACATGAGGTTCAATGGTGAAAAGGGTTGATCTGACTAAATCTGATTAGTTTTTGGTTAGAGATGGGTCAAATTTGGAAAAGAAATTGTTTGCACTTACAGAAATTGGAGACAGATTTGATTTTGTTTTCCATTTGTACAAGTTTTGTTGGTCATATTGAATCAGTCAGAAGTTTTGATCTTTCAAATTGTGTTATGTATTTATTTGGTTGCTTTTGAATGTTTCTAACAAGTAGCTGGTTGTGCTAAAGGTTAAACTTGGGGACAAACTGAGGTATTTCGAAGCTCGTGTTGATAAGAATGGTGAACTTGATCTTAACATGGCTGGATTGAGGGAAAAAATTTGCGGTCTTTTTCACCTCCCACCTGGTGCTGACATTACTCTAACATATATCGATGAAGACAGGGATGTAGTAACTCTTGTGGACGATGATGATCTGCGAGATGCGATGAGGCAGCATCTTAAGTCCTTTAGAATTGATGTACTGATGAATGATGACAAAGATGTTGGTAAATATTCAAGCTCCAAAAGAAGTAAAAGTCAAGGGAAGGATGCTGCTAATGTGACAAGTGATATGGAGATGGTGGTTCAACCTTACCCTGATTATTTTGATGATCTTGATCTCCTTGCTGATTCTGGGGAGACCAACAAGGCTACTAGCACAAGTTCTGATTCTCCTCCAAATCATAATGAAGATATGAGCAGAAGCAATGCTCCTCCACATTATAATCACCCTTTTATTCCAACTGTGGCATGTCTTGAATCTGAAGCCGTAGTGGGTGGTATGATGTGCCACACGGGTTTTCGCTGCAGCATCTGTGGTTGCAATCCAATACTTGGATCCCGGTTCAAGTCGATAGTGTAAGGAAGGAACTTATTGTGTATGTCTCTGATCAAATTGTCAATAAGCTGCTGATGGAACATGGTTACATGGTTGAACTCTTTTACTGATGCCTTTTTTTTTTGCTGGTTTGTTTTCTGCAGGATTGAAGATTATAGCCTCTGTCGAATCTGTGTTACGAGTCGGGGTAATGTGACTGATTACATTAGGATTGACCTCCCTGTGTCTCCAAAAGGAGATGTTTGAGCAAATTGACCACATTGTGCTTGGTCAGGGTTGTGCTCATAAAAAGAGGCCTTGTTGCTTTGGCTAGTGCAGCAATTTTGAGTCTGATGGCCAAAGGATCACAAGGTGTTAAGGAAGCTGATTGGTTGGAATAAGATAGTTTTTTTTCTTCTCTCTCTCTCTCTCTCTCTCTCTCTCTCTCTCTCTCTCATATGAGTTGATTTTCTTTTTCTCTGTGGAGTTGCCCTTGCAAATTTTTGTGCATTGTGTGGCTTTGAAATTACATGCTGGCTTCCAATTAGATGTTCTGTAACCATTGGAATAAACTTTTGGTCGAGGTTTGTTATTATATTATTACAGTTTTGTAAAATACAAAAAAGAAGTGTGTTCAAATCAAACTGTGATGAGGAAGTGTTTTACCCTACAACTTCTACATTAGACTCTCAAATTATCCAAAAAGGAAAAATATATACAAAGTCAACATCATTATTCTCTCATCTCATTTTCATTATCTCGTGCTTGATATATGGTGTTACAGTTCACTTACATTATATATAACATGTATTTTATATATTAATATTATACCTTGATATAATATCAACCCATATTATATCACACGTAAATTAGTAACACAATACAACAATTAAACCTCACACCCAAGAATTTTCCCTCCAATAGAAGTACACGCATAGGTGAAATTTAAAGGAGAAAAAGAAAAGCTACATTCCAAGACCAACAAAAAAGAAAAAAGAAAAAAGAAAAGCTACATCAATACATGTGGCGTCTGGAAAAACAAATTAAACAGCAATTAGTGCTATAAATCCACGTATGAGGTTCCAGATATTTACGATGGTCTCGTAACCAGCAGAGTATTTCCGCTCCTTAATAAATCCGCAACTATCTTTGGCGAGAAGAAAGCCAAAAGTCGGTCTAATTTTCTTATTCGCTAAGCTAAAGTGATTTATAAATACACAGCGTATCAATGCTTTCGTTTTGCAGAGGAGGTAGAGAGAGAAAGAGAGGCGGTAATAGCGGCTGACGGGTACGCTTGGGCTCCGATATAACCTACGATTTTCTCGTTCTCAACGGTTCTATATCATCTAGGGTTAGGGTTAGGATTTTACTTTTAGATTGGATTTGCAGAACACTTGTTCTCTGCTTGTTTCTGGAGCTATGGCGTCAACCATGGTTATCAAGGTACGATTTTTAGTAACTTTTATGATATAATTTGATTTTTTGCCTACTGGATTTATTTTTGCTCTTTTTCGTTGACATGAAATGTCTGGGGGAAGGCAGTGGAATTTAAATTTGACATGGAACTGAACTCGGGGATGGAACGGGGCTATAGATTGAAGAATCTGTGTTTGTTTTTCCTAATTGGAGAGGGTGGATCAAATTATGATTTCGAATATTGAGTTTTCTGAATCTTGGTAGCTTTATTAGATTGACTGTTTTCTTCATTTCTGGGAAAATTGTTCGTTTTCTGAATGATCGGACCGCTAACTGGCCAACCATAGATGGGGCTCAATGGTGGCAGTTTTTGTTAAGCTTATCTCAATTGGTTTGATTGTAGATGGTTTGAATTTAGGAAAGTTTATTAGTGTTTTCATAGTCTATGGTCAATTTTGATTTCCTTTTGTGTCATCATGGTAATAGCTAAGCATCGAGTCTTTTTCCACGCTAGATGATGACATCATGTTATACAATTACCGGACGCCCTTAACGGATGATAAATGTTTTGTTTTCAAAATTTTAAAAATGTTCTAGCCAAATATTGGGATGTTGTATAGCTAACTGTTTGTTACTGTCGTAAATGAGTTGAAAGCATATGATGCCACCAAATTACATTTTGTGGTTATTTGGTTACTTTTGAATGTACTAACATGTCACTGGATGTTTTGAAGGTTAAGTATGGGGATACACTGAGGCGTTTCAATGCTCGTGTCGATGAGAACGACCAACTGGATCTTGACATGGGTGGACTGCGAGTGAAAATCTTCAGTCTTTTCAATTTCCATCCTGATGCTGACATCGCTATGACGTACATTGATGAAGATGGAGATATAGTAACTCTTGTTGATGATGATGATCTGCGTGATGCAATGAGGCAGCAGTTGAAGTTCTTGAGAATTGATGTACATATGAACAATGACAAAGCTGGCAAGTCATATGCCAAATCAAGTGGAAGTTCTACTCCATTAAGGTCTCCCAAAGGCACATCTCCAATCCTAAATTTCAAAACTGGCGCTGCTCAAGTTTTGAAGTCCTTGCCAGAGCCGCTTCGTGAATTTGTTTCTAAGTTGCACCTTGAGTTGGCTTCACAGGCCGAATCCCCTAGTCCAGTACTTGCAGACCTTGTTGACCGCTTTTCAAACATGGGGATATCCTACTTGATTCCAGATTCCCAAGTTCCGGTCGGTGGAGATTCAGCCACACAGAGTGGTTTCTCGAAGATCCCTATGGCTCCTTCAGCTGCCGCTAATTTAAATGATGTGAAGGATGATGGCAAGTCAGGACCCATCCTGAAGTCAGCATTTGAGGAATCAAGCTCCAATAAAAGTCAGGCAATGGGCGCTGTGAATGTGAGTAAGGATGTGGGGTTGTCAGTTCCACCTTGCCATGCTACTGTTGATCTCAATTCCCTTCCTACCGATTTTAATCCATCTGGACCTGCACCAGTGAATTGTGCACCAGTGGGATCAAGTCTTCACACTAGTGATGACAGGAAGGAGACTAAGGAGTTTAACAGTCTTTTTTACCTTCCACAGAAAAATTTTGAGAAGTCTCTTGGTTGTGGTGCGTCTACAAGTTCCGCTATCCCAGAAAGTGTGATTAATGATATGAGCAGTAATCATTTCAACGAATGTCCATTTACGGGGACTGCAATTGCAAACCAGTCAGCCAATCCTGCTGTATGTCGACGAATTCCTTTTAAAAGGAATCACTCTGAAGCAATGGGTGGCATGTTCCACACAGGAGTTCGCTGTGATGGATGTGGTTGTCATCCAATAATTGGTCCTCGGTTCAAGTCCGTAGTGTAAGGATGAAAAACTAATTATATCTCTGATGGTAACGAAACATTATTGATTTCTCATAATTGATGTTATTTCTGGTTTGCATTCTGCAGGAAAGAAGATTATGACCTCTGCCGTATCTGTTATTCAAGTATGGGTAATTCGAGTGATTACATTAGAATTGACCACCCTGTGTCGTATCGGCATCCACGGCCCTTCAAGGGGTTGTATGAGCAAGTGTGTAGATTCCTAAGATGTTATCTTCTGCTTTTTATACCATTGTTATTTTTATCATGAATTTGACCTTTTCTTTTTATCTTCAATGACAGCCTCCATGGGTTGGTCCTCCAGTATTGCCAAAAATCTTGAGAGGTTGTACTATGAAATCAGGCCGTCCTAAGCTTGACAGCCGCTTCGTATTGGATGTCAACGTGATGGATGGTACCTTAATAGCCCCATCTACTCCATTTACCAAAATATGGCGGATGCGCAACACTGGTGGTTTGATCTGGCCTCAAGGAACACAACTCATGTGGATTGGGGGAGACAGATTTAGCAAATCAGATTCAGTTGAGATAGAGGTAGCATAACTTTGACAGTTTTCTGGAATTGCTTGAGTAATGTATATTAGTTTCTTATTTATTTCCTTTCCATATTTCTTGACTTTTACATGCTAATTTTCGTCCACTTCCATTTCAATTCTTTGTTTTGTGTTTTTTGTTAAAATATTTTGATTCTTTTCAGATTCCTTCTCATGGTGTGTCTGCTGACTATGAACTTGACGTTGCTGTTGATTTTACTGCACCTGAGTCACCTGGTAGATACATCTCGTATTGGAGGATGGCATCTCCATCTGGACAAAAGTTTGGGCAACGTGTTTGGGTTCTTATCCAGGTATTTTCCTCATTACAAATCAGATATGATTGTCATCCTTTTGATGACTTTCACTTTAATTATCCATTCTGGCAGATGCTTCCCAGAGTAACTTTACGTCTGAGGCCCATAGTAGTTGGACAAATTTACCTATCTTTTGGCCTCCTGTGCAGGTTGATGCTTCCTTGAAGGATTCATTCTTTGGGAGCTTTCAAGGTTTGAACCTGAATCTTCCTCCTGAGATTTGTGGTTCTAAAGAACCTGAAAAAATAGATGTCAACCTTAAACCAGCTTCTGGAAATGACTTTATTGAGCCCTCTGGCTCCAGCTCAGTTAAGGAGCCAGTGAAGCTCATGCCTCATCAACAGCCTGAAAATGACCAGGAGCTCCACTTCCCTATAAATGATAACTTGCTGGTTGGCCACAGCGGTTCAGCACCTACTGAGCCGCAGAATTCAACTGTGTCGTATCCGACTGTTGATATCTTTGAATCAGCACCACCCTCCCCCAAATCGGCACCTGTCGTCAATGCACCAACATCATCTAAAGGGACCAGTTCAAATACTGGCATGGAAGACACCCTCCTAAAGGAGCTTGAGGAGATGGGGTTTAAGCAGGTCAATTTGAACAAGGAGATTCTGCGTAGGAATGAGTACAACCTGGAGCAGTCTGTGGATGACCTCTGTGACGTTGCTGACTGGGATCCTATCCTTGAAGAGCTGCAGGAAATGGTAAGTTGTCCAAGCCAAGCATGATGAAGTATTGGACATTTGGTCTCTCTTTATAGTTTTTGGTGTATGTGAGACTTTCAGAGCCATAAGTTCTGAAAAGTGATCGCTTTTGTGCAGGGCTTTTGTGATGCGGAAATGAACAAGAAGCTGCTTGTGAAGAACAATGGGAGCATAAAGCGTGTGGTTATGGATCTCATCAATGGGGAGAAGCTTTAGATGAAAGACAACTACTACTAATAATAATAAGTCTTGTTATTATAAATAGTACATATATATATATATATATATATCAGAAATAATGGACTGGCATTTGCCATGCGATGTGCTGCTTTGCTTTGGACCATGTGCATCTTTTGCTTAGTATGTAATCATGTATTTAGTATTTATACTGATATCTAAGTTATGGATTTAAATTTACTATATTTATGGATGTTGCCTATCATTTTTATTTATTTATTTATTTATAGGTTTATTTTTTTGTCGAAATTTTATTTATAGTTTGATTGGGCAATTAAAGGGTCTCGTCTCTGAGCCGTCTCGTGTGCATTCTGGAACTTACCAGTCTTGCACGGCAATTTGAACGGTTGAAGCAACTTATCCTTTTTCTCTTTTTATAGTCGATGTTGCAACATCTCTCTCTCCTCTTCTTTACCACCGATTGCCTCTCATCTTTTTAACTGCCCCCACCCCTCAGCAGCATTAGCTGCCACAGTTTTCCCTCCCCTTTGTGAGGTGGAAGACATATAATGATTTGTCCAATAGTGAAATGCATCAACGCTGAAACGGCTGGCAACGGGTCTAGCACAGTGAAAAAGAGCACTGACAGATAAGATGTCTCATATTTTAACTCCTATGATATTTTAGTTTTGTGTGTGAAATCTTCATTCCCTGTAGTTTAGACTACCGTTTGTAGTTAAAAAAAACATTGAAATGCCTTCACCAATAGTAACAGTTGATGGTGGATTTTGGGTTTGATGTGCTAAACTTGTAAATGCATCATAATTAGACCATCTTCAAAGTTAAAGGCATATGCAAATCCCAATTATGGTTTTGTTCTTCTTAGATTTCCATCACAATGTGGTACAAAATGGTTGGTGTCAAAGCCTAATGAATTCCTATATCATCTTTGTTTCAGTCAAAGCCTATCTTCCATTGAAGTGAAGTACAAGTAGACCAGAGGTAGTCCAGTCCAGGCTCTTCTAGTCTTCTTATTCAGTGCCTTTACAAGTTTACCCCCCATGTTGGCAAGATCAGTTTCCATGTGCTCTTGATTAGTTTATTGGATGGCTCCCACAGACTTAAACTACAATATTCATTACTCTCTCCCTCTCCCTCTCCCTCCCTCTCTCTCTCTCTCTCTCCAAATTCTTAAAAGTTGAAACATAGACTCAATCCCCTTCCATGATTCCGTCTGCAGATCAAGACTGAAGTTCTGTGCCCTCGGAGATTAATTAAACTTATAAACCCATCAAACCCATTTAATTAATCTCAATGATGGCCATGGAATTTTAATGTAACTACTCTAGTTCTTCACTGGGAAGAGCTTGCTTATTGGTTCCCTTTCCTGGTTTGCCTTTCTGAGGGATCTTTCTCTTTTCCCCATAAAAGTTTTCAAGAAAAATCTCTTTGGGCATTGAGCTTTTGTTTTGGGGTCTGCTGTCACAATCTCTCTCTGGTAGAACATGTGGGGTTCCATGCTTTTGCCTCCTCTAAGGACATGTAAGTTTATCCAGTACCTCCTTTGAGTTTTGAGCTCTGGGCCTTTTATTCTTGAGATGTGTTTAGCAGGCACAACACACACTGCAACCCGCTCTGCTGCACAACATGTCTTGTTTAGTTTCTCTCTTTCATGTCAGCTTATCCATCCACAGCTTTAATCAATGATCTTTTCAAACCTTTCCCTTTTGGGTTCTGAACATATATGATTTTGCTATGACATGGATGATGGGTGCTAGAGTTCATTCCTAGATTTTGATGTTGAATTATTTCCTTGTATAGAAAGATGGAATCTGGGAGTAGGTTTTACTCAGCTGATGCTGATGAGTTCAGATTGGATGCAAAATGGCTGATTGATCCTAAGCATCTGTTCGTTGGGCCAAGAATTGGAGAGGGAGCTCATGCCAAAGTGTATGAGGGCAAGTAAGTTGTGTAGCTTTACTTAAGTTTCGATTTTTCTCACTTCAATTGTTTGGTTTGCATAAGCGAAAACCTTGTGTGTCTTGATTTTGGGCAATGCCATTTCTGCGGCTTGCCATTTCTATTAGTTGAGAAAAATACTGTTTAGATTTGCAAGTTTTTGGGCCATCTTTCTTTAGATTCGACAAACCATTAAGTTCTTTGCTGGGAATAGTCATATATTTTCTGCATTTTTCTTTTTTGTGTTTGCATCAGCTATATTTGGGGTTCTGCTGAACATGTAATCTATTCCGGTAGGATCCTAGAAACGGTTAAGTTCTCACTGCATTGTACCTCAGTAGTTGCCGATGAATTTGGTTTGAGCTCAAAAAATGAGTTTTTAAGCAATTAGATTGCAAGTAATTGTAGTTCAATTTTGCGTCCTGTTATGCTGCAGTTATCTCACTCCATTATATTTCGGCTTTTTGGATTCCAATCAGATACAAAAACCAGACTGTTGCAATTAAAGTTGTTCATAGAGGAGAAACTCCGGAGGAGATCGCCAAGAGAGAAGGACGGTTTGCCAGAGAGGTTGCAATGTTGTCTAGAGTTCAACATAAAAATTTAGTGAAGGTTGGATTTAATTTGAAAATTTTGGTGGTCATTTGCCTAAGTTCTATAGTTTGTAAATCATTGTGGTGACTGGTGACAATAGTCAGATTATGTAGTCATAAATATCAAATTGTTGTGTGTCAACATAAATAAAACTACCTTGCCTCTCAACAGTTTATTGGTGCCTGCAAGGAGCCAGTAATGGTGATCGTTACTGAGCTTTTACTGGGAGGTACATTGCGTAAATATTGTCTGAACATGCGGCCAAGGTGCTTGGACATACGGGTTGCTGTTGGTTTTGCACTCGATATTGCTCGTTCAATGGAGTGCTTGCACTCTCATGGGATCATACACCGTGATTTGAAGCCTGGTAACTTTTCCCTTCCCAGTTTTAACTCCTTTGAATTCAATAGGTGTGATTAGGTTTCAGAAGGTTTAGATTCACAAACTGTATCAGAATTGGATCACATTCTATAGATAAGTTCTTTATTCTGAAGTTGCGATGTAATTCTCTGTTTACATTTTTCTTATTCTTGTCTTGTAATTTTCTCTAATAATGACTGACCAATTCTGATGACTCTGTATTATCATATTTATTTTGTACGTAATCAATATCTTCTGACTTATGTCTGCCATAACTGCTCAATCACCCAACTTTCTTTTCGTATTAAATTATTAATAACTCTTGTCCTTGTTTGCATTACCACGAAAAATTTCGTCACTGCTGGTGATACCTTCAGCTGGGTTTTCCTTTCTGAAATGTTATAGTCTTCTATTTAAGTTGCCAGTTTTGACTGCATTATACTTTAGGAAGATGCCCCTTCAAACAAGATAGTTTCTGTTTGTTGAATGATTTCTTTGTATATAGCATGATTTAATGCATTGATGTGGATGGGTGAACCATTTGTTACATTTCAAAGTGTGCATTTGTGCATTATTTGTATTTATTGGGAAAATATATATAGTTAGCTACTTAATGAAGATGGGTTCAGTTAGAAATATCTCACACTTATACTATTATTTTCTTGTTTTTCTTTTTCGAAGTAATGACTGGTCTGCCATTGGTATTAGTTAATGCATTGATGAGGTTGGCTGAATTAGTTGCTGTGTTTTGAAAGTGTAAAGTTTCCTGTGCGATACCTTTTTACTCATTTGCTTATTTATTCTTTACATTTTTTATGGTGCAGAGAACCTACTCTTGACTGCAGACCACAAAACAGTTAAATTAGCAGATTTTGGGTTAGCAAGAGAAGAGTCATTAACAGAGATGATGACTGCAGAAACTGGGACATACCGTTGGATGGCTCCAGAGGTACTGCACTCCTTCCCCAGCTCTCTTGTGTATCGTCATGCATAAAATCACCGGCTTATTTGAGTTGCTTTACCTATTTGTTTGCAGCTGTACAGTACTGTTACATTAAGGCAGGGAGAGGGAAAGCATTACAACCATAAAGTGGATGCCTATAGCTTTGCAATCGTTTTGTGGGAACTCTTACACAACAAGTTGCCTTTTGAAGGCATGTCAAATCTCCAGGCAGCATATGCAGCTGCATTTAAAGTAAACATATCTTCCCCATCTATGCGATATTTCCCATCTTAATTATTTTAGTTACTTTCCAAAATGCTTGTGGTACTGCTAAGTTTTACTGATGATGTAAGGGTTATTTTGCATTTCAGAATGTGAGGCCTAGTGCTGATGAGAACCTCCCGGAGGAATTGAATATCATCCTAACTTCCTGCTGGCAGGAGGACCCAAATGCTCGACCTAATTTCAGCCAAATAATTCAAATGCTACTTGATTATCTTTACACCATATCTCCTCCTGAACCTGCAATTCCATCTCGAATTTTCACTGAGAACACTGTCTTGCCACCGGAGTCTCCTGGCACAAGCTCCTTGATGGCAGCACGCGATGGCTCAGGGGAGACACCCAAAGGAGAAATGGAAGACAAGCCAAAAGGATTTTTCTTCTGCTTTAACCAGTGTTATTGAGTGCTGATTAGTTGATGAGAAGATCTATAACCTCTGCCCTTCCTTCGGGTCAATAATGTTCGAAGGGCTCCTAAACAATAGAATCTAGTCCGATTAAGCACATTTTGTTAACATGGTATATGTTTAAGCTGATCAAAATCAATGTTCATCAAGTTCAATTGTCAGATGAATTCCCCACTTTGTATCTATTGAATGTTCCACTGGATCTAGTCAACATGTAGGATCTTACCTGCGATTGGATATCTTTAACATCTAGTAGCTAATAGTTTGGAGCTGGGTTTCATTGTGATGCTTGAATTTAAATTTTTGGACGCAATTTTATCCCAACTGACAATTTGAATTGCATCCCAAAAATTGGCTCAATCAATATCATGAACATGAATTACATGATACTAAGTGGAAAATTTGCTTTAATTCAAAAATATCTTAAAACATTTTACGAATTGCATGGCTGGGACTAAGGATGCACTAGAAACGCCTGTAGACTGCATCTCAAATGCAAGACACGTTGTAGAATTCACCAATAGTCATTGCAGGAACATGACCCTTCTTTGAAATGATGGAAGCATTTCCAATCCCTAACAACAATTTGTCTGTTAAATACCTTTGATATCATCTTTGTTGCATTGTGGCAGTCCGTACAAACTCTAAGATTTTTAGATATTCTAAGTGTAGTTCCAGGAAGTGTTCTGATAAGACCAAAGGCAATGGCCAACTTCTCACTGTGGTGGGATACTGAAGCTTCCTTCTCATCTTCTTCTGCATCTAGCCTTGCATCTGCTGTGTAGGGCACATAACCAGCTTCCTTAATCCGTTTCATCATGTCATGAGTTGCATTGTAAACCTCCTCCAAGTGTGGACATGCTTTGTCCTCAGCAAAGAACTCATAAATCACTCCATCCAACTCAATCAGGCTACATCCCGGAGCCTTCTCTATTCCCTTTTCTCTCATTTGATCTCTCACCCTCATAGCATCCTCGCGCCTATCTACTGATGCATAAATATTTGATAGCAGAATGTAGTCTCCACTATGAGGGGTCTCCAAACTGATTATGTGTTTTAATGATTCTTCACCAATTTCAACATTTTTATGTGCTCTGCATGAAGCCAATAATGTCCTCCAAACAACTGCATTGGGTTGGATAGGCATGTTCTTGATGAATTGATATGCCTCTTCTATCAACCCAGCTCGACCCAATATATCAACCATAGAACCATAGTGCTCAATCCTAGGTTCAATTCCGAAATCTTTAATCATGCTGGTAAAAAGGTTTCGACCCTCATTAACCAGACCTGCATGACTACAAGCAGAAAGAACTGCAATGAAAGTCACATTATTTGGTTTTATATTCTTCTCCTGCATCAATTGAAAGTATTCAAGAGCCCCTTTTCCCTGTCCATTACTAGCAAGACCTTGAATTAGTGCTGTCCAGGAGAAGACGTTTGTTGAAGGCATCCTATTAAATACTTCAACTGAACTATCTATACACCCACATTTTGCATAGAAATCAATTAGTGCAGTTCCAAGATTGACAGTGAGCTTCAGTTTCTTCTTCTTTATATAAAACTCAACCCATTTACCAGTTTTCAAAGCTCCAAGGACAGCGCACGAATAAAGAACACTAACCATGGTAACCTCATTGGGATCCACATTTGCCTTTTGCATGTCATGAAACAGATCAAGCGCCTCCCTGCATCTATTTGCTTGGCTATAACCAGAAATCATTGCACTCCAAGCAACAACATCTCTTCGATCCATTCGATCAAAGAATCGTCTTGCAGTCTCTACCTGACCGCATTTAGCATACATATCAACCAGAGAAGTGACTAAAGCAATGTTACCCTTGAGTCTATTTGCCTCTATATAGTCACCAATCCACTCTCCCAGTTCCAAATTGGCCAGTCTTCCACATGCTGTCAAAACACTAATCAATGTAACCTCGTCAAACCCGACACCCAGTTTCAACATTTCATGGAATAGCTTCACCACCTCGTCCCAACACTTGTTCTTCATGTAACCCGCTAACATCGAATTCCACGCCATACGAGCCCTTTCTGGCAATCCATCAAACACACGGCGGGCAACCTCAAGTTCCCCACAAGTTGCATACATATGAATCAAAGTGTTCTCAACGAACCCATTTGACTTGAACCCACATTTCACAATGTGGGCATGAATCTGTTCTCCTTCTCTCAATGCTCTTAGTTTAGAACAAGCCTTCAATATACTAGAAAGAGTGAATTCATCGGGTTCAGCCGAGCTTTCCTGCATTTTCTTAAACAAAAGAAAGGCTTCAAGAGGGGACAGCTTGTATGTGAGGCTCCTTATCATAATGTTATAAACCAAAGTATCGGGTTCGTCGAGGTTGTGAAAAATGGATAGAGCATAGTCCATGGCATTGGGGAGAAGTATGGCGGCAGATTCCAGTAAGTTTTCGGTGATGGTGGGGTTGAGGAGGAGGCGGGTTTTGATCAGGTGGGCATGCACTTGGTTGAGGTCTCTGGTGGTTTTGCATTGTTGGAGAATTAGGGTTTTAGGATTGTGTGGGAATTGGGGAATGGTCGTTATGGCAGTTAAGGGTTTGGCGGGAGAGATAGGAAAGGCTGTCAATGCCATTTTGTTCAATATTGGGTTCTTTGTCAAGCTCTTAAATGGTACCGTCACTATAATAGTGTGGCTATAATAGTAGTATATGCAAAAAATGTGATGTTGCAGCTTACTTGGTATGTTATGTTTTTCGAGTGAATTCGGACCACACATTCAAATAAGAATTTACTAAACCAACATCTTCATTATAAAAAATTGCTCATTTTTCAAGATTCTAATGTGAAAATCTAGTGTGGTATTGAAGGCCAGCTAAGCTTTGAGAAAGTTTGTGAATTTAACATCATGATGGAGACTGATCTTGATACCCATTAATATATTATGCCTTTGGAGGATGTAACCTTGGAAAGGAAGAAAAAATATCCAATTTTAGGCTCATCTCCTTCCAGCATTACTAGATTCATATGCTTGAATCAACTGTTTGATATAGGCAAAAAGATAGAGAATTAGATACCACACTTATCATTTTAGAATAAAAGCAAAACATTTCTGTCTATAAATTGGAGCTTAATGCTCCTAATACTTTCAACTTGTGATTGCAGAACAATGAGCAGAAGCTACGAGTACCCAACTAAGCGCCAAAATGGCTCGGATTATTATTCTCATGTTCAAAGGATCGTAAGGGCCCCTAGTGTTCTCACTGAAGTCCCTCACTATGGCCAAACCCTTTTCAACAACCAAGCCAGTGTAAGAGAGGACTATGGCGGTTACCAGCAAAAGCAGCGCATCCCTGAGGCTCACAACTCAGTTGAAGTGACTGAGAGAGTCACACAGAGTGACAAGAATGGGAACCGCGTCGTTTTTGAGGAAACCATCGATGTTCAAGCTGACGGCTTCATCGAGGGCAACCACAAGGGATTTGAATTGTGCAAGTGGAAGACCTTCAAAGGGCGTTAAGGCTTTTGGAGAGCGTCGGTCATGGATGACTGGCAGGCGTATCTCATAAACTAGTGTGCTACCCTACACCACCAGTTACATAAATAAAGTGCCTGTCTTTTATAAATGCTGAAGTTCCTTGGCTCCTAGTAGGATGCCATTGTCAAGTTAAATGCATTTCACTTATTAAATAAACAAGTTAAAGTTATAGTTATATTTGCTGTTATTGCTGTTCTTGTTCATAGTTTTGATGGGTTACTCCTCTGCTGGTATACTGCTCTTGTTATTAATGCAGCAAAGCAATTGCCGTATGAACATCAGAGATGTGGCCTCCCATTTGCTTGAACTTTTTCTGTTGAAGTTGAAGGAATGGACGACAATACATATACTAATACTACTAGAGGTACAAGTTATGCAGAAAAATGGCCTCCAAGAGCCCTTCAGAAGCGTTTTCTTTGATAGGTCATAGGTACCAAAAATTAACTGGCTTGCTTGAGCCCTGCCTCAGCCAAGTGCTGCAATATTGACATGTATGGCTAGCATAGGGCTTGAGCTACCAACCTAAAGTAGTTAAGTTCAGCCAATTCATTGGAATATCAGATGACAAGAGGACCGTGATGTGGGGGAAAATATGTTTATATCGAATCGAATCGTGCTTTCCACATGTCTTATGCCATCTTTGTTTTGAGCACCTGATCTGAAGCCCATGGCAGGGCATCTACCAGGTTCCAGGACCAGCACCACAATAATGTTGGGAATAACTTATCATTTTCAAGATCAAATTGGACTATGCATCTGAAGAGATTCTAAAGCAAAGGTCTCAACTTGTAGGGTATTTGATCCCCGAAAGAAAGCATTGATCCAAGCCTTATTTAGGTAATGATAAAAGCTGGTAGAACTGAATATAGTTTTGCATATCTTGTCACTTCAAAATCAATCATCTACAGATCTCACCAAACCACCAGCAGCATCAAAACACAAAACATAGATAAGAAGCCATAAAGAATAGATGGAGGAATTCGGAAAAAGGCAAAAGAGGATTATTCTTAAGCATAGGTACACTGGCACATAACAACACAAACAAACAAACACACACACACACAAAAAAAAAAGGTCCATTCAGACTCTTCTTTTATTAATGTACTTCTGGTGTAAAAAGTTACAGGCACAATGACCCAAGTATAAGCTCTCCCCACCCCATTCCCCTGTTTGCTATATTAGAAGAAAATTGCGATGGTAAGGTAAGCTTGAGCTGCAATTCACATTAACAAGAACGAAAATCCTGCCAAGAAAAAAAGAGACAAGAACCTCACAGAAGGACCAGAATTAAGTATCATTATCAGGTGGGACATCAGCCTCATTAAATCTCCTTGAAGACATTTTATCAAACAAACTTCTGAGGCTGTGCTTGCTCTCCCTACGCCTCCTAATGACTCGGGTCGGACTATCCAGCTTATTGAATGGATTTTCATCAACGAATAACCCAGTCTCTAACCTTTTGGACACAGCCACAATCTCATAAGCATCCCATAGTGACTGCCCAAAGTCCCATGCTGCATAACCACTAGCCTGATTACTAGCTGATGTAGACTTTCTCATCGCTTCGAGCTTGAACCGAGACGGTAATCTGCCTCTGAAATTTCTCCAGTGAGCATCAAATTCGGACGTGGGCCTAGAGCCGCTGGAGTGGCTGTACCAAGCTTGTGCCACAGCCTTGAGAATTTCAAGTTCTCTGTCATCCTCAGGCTGTAACTTTTTCTTCATGGTTGTTTTTCTTCTCTAACAAAGTCTTGTATGGGCCATGTTATCTTGGGAAAGTTAGAGCCTCACATCGCTACCATTAGAAAGTAGTGAGATAAGTTGGCAAATCACATCCTTTTGGTGACATGATGATTTTATCTTTCATGGGCTTGTGAGGTGAACACATACAAAATGGAAAATAAGGATACAAAGTGGGCTGGGCAAGGCCCCATTTCCATTCATGGTGCTACCAAAGAAAAGAAATCTCTCTTATATTTTTTTAAATCTATATTTTGAAAACAAATGTAACTGGTTAAGAACAATTAATAATTTAATTAGGTAAACCTTTTTATGTATTAAAAAGGTTAACTTCGTAATAAATCTATGGTTACAAAGAAAGTAATGTTGCAGATATGGACTTGGTCAAGTTGGTTAGAGCGGATGTGATTCCCATTATGCACATGAGTTCGTTTATATAAAAAAAGAAGGTAATGTGATTAAGAATTTTTAACTTGTGCTTCTATATATATAAAGTGAAAGGCAGAAAATTGTAAAACATATACTTAAAACTAACTCAAGTTTAAAACACGAGGAACTCATTTTTAAATCATTAATACACAATATGTCAAGACATTTTTGGGTAAGTTGAAGAAAGAAAGAAAAAAAAATTAGAGTTCTAACTTTATTTGAATTTCAATTATTATAGATCAAATAGTGTTGTTTGCACTTTTCATATGGTAAATTCACACTTTTTTATATTAAAAAAATTAAAATTAAAAGAAAAATCAGATAATGAATTCTATTTTTATAAAACACAACTACCAATTATTTTTTTAATTCTAAAATAAATTAAATTTTTTTAAATAAAAAACCTCTTGCAGGTGCGGAAACGTTTGCGGAGAGACTAGTATAAATAATAAAAAATCAAATCTTAAAAAACTAATAAAAAAAGATATAATTTATTTGAAAAAGAAAATGTATATTATAAATTGCTGGACACGAAGTTTCAAAATATTCCCGCCCATTTTGAAGAACAATTTGCCGGATTTCTCTTTGGGCTCTAGGGTTTGGCTCATCCCCTCCAAGCTGGTCTCGATTCTCTGTGTGATGCTTTCCGCTTCATAGTCTCTCAAACCCTAAACCCGAAATGAGTGCTCCCAGTCCCATGGAGATCTCTCTGCAAAACCCTCAGGACACCGTGATTCCGGACCAAAACGGCGTCATCGCTGTAGACTCAGCTCCTTCTCCTAGTCTTCCCCAAGACAAAGTACTTGTTTCAGGTCGGTTCGACTTCGTCTTCATCATTTTGAGTTTCAAATTGTTCCAATTTGAGGTTGTGTTGATGATTTAGTTGTAAATTTACTTTCTTTAAAGAAAATTGATTGTGGGTTTCAGTTGAAGTCTCCCTCAAGCCCTCAAGCACAGCTCGGATTGACGATGTACGGTCAGCCGTTGAGAGGTGTGCTGCTAAACTCCATTAATCTTGACTTTCGAGCAATGATTCTCAGTTGTATCTTAATTGGGTTTTATATGTTCGTTTTAACGTCTCTTTTGGTTTCCTTTTTGTTAAATGCTTAGAATGCTTGAAAAGAGGAGTTTAAGCTATACTGATGGACCTGTGCCCGTGCCGCCCGACGATCAGTTCCTGACGGAAAATGTGCAAAGAATCTGTATTTGTGACACGGGTATTTTTTATTTATTTTTCTTTATCTATGAATTTGATCACTGAGGTTAATAAAATATTGAAGGAAAAGAGAAGAAATTTTGTAAACTTGATGATCAGCTGTGCTCAATATTGCAACTTTTTATCAGCTGAACTTTTTCATCTGATAAAATGGAAAGTTGACTGCAGCACTATTTTTATTTCTTTTCTAACCATATAAAGGAGGAGGAGGATGATGCAGTTTTCAGATATTCACCATTTCTGATTACTGAACTGTTTATTTTTGTAGATGAGTGGGTGCAGAACCATGAGATCCTTTTGTTCTGGCAAGTGAAGCCTGTTGTGCATGTTTTTCAGGTGAATTGCAGTGCTCATGAATAGCATAGGCAGTAGGTGTATCAGTTTGCTTTTGTTTATTTATCTTTAACTAGCAACAGTCTGTTACTATCGTCTTTTAGAATTCTGCTTTATTTGGTGCCTGGTGGTAAGGGTTGTCTGAGTTGGTACTGCCCGTGACATCTGAACTGCTTTGCGACTCAATATCTGTTTCGAGTATTGATCTTTTTCTCATATTTGCTTTGTCAGCTTAGCGAAGAGGGAGCATGTGAGGACGTAAGTGGCGATGGACAACCTTCTACCTTTAATGAATGGATTCTTCCTGCGAAGGAATTTGATGGGATGTGGGAAAGGTTAATTTGCTACTTATTTACTTTTTCCCCCATTAGTAGGTTGAGATCAACTGATGTTGTGACATGGTCTTCTACCTTTCCAGCTTAATTTATGAATCTGGTCTCAAGCAAAGGTTACTGCGGTATGCAGCTAGTGCGTTGCTTTTTACTGAGAAGGGTGTCAATCCTTTCCTTGTGTCATGGAATCGGTAAGGACTTGTTTGTTGATTTCATCTGTGTACACATATGCCTGTATTTTATGATTATTGGGGAATTGCTCTTTAACACCAATATGATTGTTTCTATCCCTTTGCAGCATTGTTCTTTTACATGGACCTCCAGGCACTGGAAAAACCTCTTTATGTAAAGCACTGGCTCAAAAACTATCTATTCGATTTAACTCCAGGTTTGTTGATGTATTGTTTTGTTCAGACGATTATATATTACTAAAATGGAAGCCTGTGTGCGTAAATTTCCAGACTCATTACTTTATGCATTGCAGATACCCACAGTGCCAATTGATTGAAGTTAATGCACATTCTTTATTCAGTAAATGGTTCTCCGAGAGTGGCAAATTGGTACGTAGTTGATATTATAATTCTCAAAAGATGCTTGTGCTCTTTGTAAACAAGAGTTGGGATTTCGTATATGCAGTTTGTATAAAATATTTTTCAATCTTAGGTTGCAAAGCTTTTCCAAAAAATTCAAGAGATGGTAGAAGAGGAAAACAATCTGGTATTTGTTTTGATTGGTGAGATTTAATTTTACTGTGATTTCTGATTTCATGGTCATCTTTCTTCCATCTGGGTTGTGATTATATATATGCGGTGATGCTGCAGATGAAGTTGAAAGCCTCGCTGCTGCTAGAAAAGCTGCTCTATCTGGTTCTGAACCTTCAGATTCTATTCGGGTACCATGCTCTCACATTTCTCCTATTCTAGAATACTTTCTAAGCTTTTTGATTGAACATATTGTGAACATAGAGAAATTTTTTGGATATGGTTCACACTAGCTCATTTTCCAGTCCAAATAGCACCTAAAAAATGACATGCCAGGTAGTGAATGCGCTGCTAACTCAGCTGGACAAGTTGAAATCAGCACCGAATGTGATAATTCTGACAACATCCAACATAACGGCTGCTATTGGTAAGCCTGTAATCAATTTCCTAACATGGTAAATGAACTTCCCTGGGTTTGCTTGCTATTTTTCATCTTTAACTTGGAGTGGAAAGTTGTAGCTCGGAAAGAGTTTATGTACGTTTCTCACTGTATAAAACGGTTTAGCCTATTTGTGGTTTTCCTATGATAGTATTCTCATCAGCCTCCAATCCACTGTGGTTCTGAGGAGCTATAAAAATAGATAGGCATTGCTGTATATTAGTATGCTACAGAAGCAGATTCCCGCATTCCCTAATTTCCAACCTATTTTCTGGGATCATAGTTTTTAGCTGAATGATATTCTCATTTTTTCTTGTTGTTGGTGTTCTTTCTTTTGTTTGCTGGGAGCATTTTTTATCCTCCTCGCCCTTTCCCCAATGATATATTTTATTTTCTGTGTCGAAGGCGGAAAAACTCTAAGAATCTGAGTATTTATGTATTTACCATTTATTGGGTTGCAGATATTGCGTTTGTTGATCGAGCTGATATAAAAGCATATGTCGGCCCCCCAACTCTGCAAGCGCGTTATGAAATTCTAAGGTCCTGCTTGCAGGAACTTATACGAACAGGAATTTTATCAAATTTTGAAGTACATGTCTTGCCGTCTTCAGATACCATATTTGTTAAAGCTTTAATATATTACCTTCTCCATTAAGTGCTAATGTGGGGAAGTTTCAAATTGAAGCCATGTCTAATGAACATTGTGAATTTTAGGATTGTGAAAGCCTCATGCTTCCTAACTACGGTAGCTTGAAAGAGAAATTGAATATGCCTGAGGTTCAAGATGCCCGAACACTACACATGTGTAAACAATTGCTTGAAACAGCAGAAGCATGTGAGGTGAGGAACTGATTCTTCAATGCCTTCTAAATTAGACCCTTTTTTTTCTATTTTATAAAGCTATTTGATTGTTGATTTTGCTTCTTTACTTTGGTTAGGGATTGAGTGGACGATCTTTAAGAAAGCTTCCATTCCTAGGGCATGCGGCTCTTGCAAGTCCTTATGGTTGTGACCCAAGCAAATTCTTGAGTACAATGATAGATACAGCTAGGAGGGAGCGTTCTGAGCTACCTGACTGAATCGACTAATTTTCACATCTTGTGAACAATGTATTTTTATGCCTACTGCAAACTGTGACTTATAATCTAATTCATTTTCAAGCATTAGCAGCTTCCTTTCCTTTGTGATGAAGATTATAGTTAAAATTATCATATAATCTGTACCCAAAAAAAGGAAAAAAGAAAAAAGAAAAAAGAAAGCTATACAAAAACATCGAAGTGGCTATATTCTTTTGAAGCATCACGCCCTTCCTGAGATCTCATAAATGGTAGGCTATATGCATCAATTGACAGGAATAACTTCAAAATGGACTAACATTGAAGAAAATAAGAAACAGAGGCTAATTTCCTATTGTGTTGAAAAATGAGCAGACGTTACAGTTCGTGTAGTTGACCATGAACTTTACTACAACAAATACATGTCAAGCAGCAGTCTGCTTGCCTTCTGTAGAACCAAAAAGTTTGGAAATTTCACCAAGTTTTCGAATATGATGAGGGCATTTATAAAGCAGTTCTTTGGCCTCAGAGTCTCTACCTTCTTTAAAGAATGATTTGAAAACATGGACATAAGCGGCAGACGAGGGATATTCCTTCACAGACAATGCCTTGAAAAATTCTGCCGCATCCTCCACTGAACCAAATTTTGATAAATATTGGACAAAAGGATCTGGATAAGGTGGGTAGCTCTGTTTCTTCATTAAATGAAGAAGTGCGAATGCTTCGTCGAGTTTTCTAACTCCTAACAGGTTTTCGATAAGATTTTTGTATGTGGCTTGCCAAGGTCTTAAACGAGTCATATTCACCATTTCAATAAGCAATTTGTATGCACCCTCTATCTTCCTCTGCTTAAGGAATCCGTTTATCAAGACATCCAGTAGATCAGCATCAGCATCACAGCCTTTTTCGATCATCTTTGCAAAACAAACCAGCGCCGTGTCAACTTCATTAGCAGCACAGTGTCCTTGAATCAAAATGGTCCAAGTCATGATATCAGGAACACACCCATTTGCTTCCATCTCATCCAGCACTTTGCAGGCTTCTTCAAGTCTCTTGGCCTTACAAAGTCCAAAGACCAACTGACTGTATGTAATGTTGTCTGGCTCATACCCTGCATTTCTCATAACCTTCGTAATTTTCTCTGCTTCATCAAAACTGCCCGCACTTGTCAAAGACCTATGAATTCCATCATAAACAGCCTTAGAGAGTGTATTCCCTGCAGACTCGAATTTCTTTGCAACTCTAAACACCATATCCAAATCTGGTTTATCATTTGCTGAGATGCTCCGCAAAAGCATGCTGCAATCCTGAGCAGAAGGCTTATACGGGCCATCCATCATGAGCTCATATAGCTTCACCGCATCCTCCATCATCTTGCTCTTCTGAAACTGCCTCGTAATCTTTATATAAGTGTCCAAATCCAGTTCATGACCTGCACCCTTCATTTCCTCAATCACACTCCAAAACTCCCCAATTGAGTCAGCCTGTGCAAGAATCCTTGCAACTGCATTATATGTGATAGTATTGTGTTCATAACCGGAACTTTGACCGACCCAATGGAAAAAGCTCAAAGCTTTCGATGGGCAAATTCTAAGTTCCTTCAATACCCTTACGACAAAATTATCAGATAACGTAATTTTAAGCTCCCCCAACTCTTTCTCAATCCCAGCACTCCACTCTGACCCTGAAACAACATCGGCCACCTTCTTCGCAACCTCATCCGTCGCATTATCTTTCATCATCCTTTCAAAAAAATGCTTGAAAGCCACAACATCATTATCCATCTTCCCCTTTTTAAGCCGTTCAGCGATTGCCGAATACGTTTGCACTTCAATGTAAAAGCCTTGCTCTTTCATTTGCCTCAGAGTGATCCAAAACTGTTTCATTGAATCCTTGTGCCCTAAAACCCCAAGCATCAAGTTAAACACCAAAGAGCTTGGCTTAAAACCATTTTTCTCACAGACCCAGTTGAAAAAATCCCAAGCCCTTTTTGGGTCTTTATCCAGTTTCTTCAAAACATAGATAACTGCATCGTGGGTCAGTGATGGGTAGGACTCAGATAACTCGTTCTCCAACTCAGCGGACCATTGGTTGGCCAAAACCAGTTGCAAAACCGAGTTGGGGGCCGAGGAAAAGAACAGGCTTTGATGGGTATTGAGGAAATGAAAACCGCTTGATTGATCAGAATGAAAGTGAGAGAGGTGAGAGAATTGAGTCACCTGAGAACAAATCGGCCGAGTTGTGACGTAGGACCTGGTCAACACGAGCGCGTTGGCGAAGCCAAGGGTTTTGAGCAAAGCTGCCTTTGCTCGATTCATGGCTGCTATACTTTTTCACTGAGACTACACCACAGAAGAAGCCAATGATATCAATTAGGGGATTTCCAGGGTTTAAGCCTTTTCGGGTCAACCCGAATAGAGTTGCGTCCAAATTGGAGCCCATGGGCTTGTCGAAACCAAATGAGGGCCCATGTGTTTGTAAGACTTTCACAAGGAGGGGCCACCGCTGCTGTAGGGAGGTTTCATATGGGCCCCACCCACCTTTAGTATCTTTCACGCGAAGTTGGGTTCGGTTATTAAAGTGAAACCCGGAACCCGCCCTTTTTTTCCTCTCAACGGGCGTGCGAGGCTCCCTGCAAGTCTAAATACGCGTGGCAGTTGGTTATAGGAGAGGAGGCAGGTGGGGCCAGGTGTGCTGTGGGTCCTGAAGTTTGCGAGTGCTGTGGAAAGGTTTGGGTGGAGACCTTACGCAACATAACAACGGTGGTCCTTTATTCCTTTTTCAATCGGGAAGCTTACAAAAAAATGGCCGTTGTGAGATTGAAAGACAATAGCCATTTGATAGAGACATTCATTCGTTGCAATCTTATCTCGAGCCCTTTAGGTGGAGAGTGTCAATCAGTTGTCAAGACAAATGGAAACCCCAACTAAATACGATAAGTTAACAAGGAAAATATTGTATTTTCAAAAAACATTATGGTTATAACATACGCTAAACGAATCAAAATTAAAAATTCAATAAAGACAAATGACGTAAAATCTGAATGACTTAGATCGACAGTAATATTAGCGGACAAACTAATTCATAGACTAGTACATATTTTGGCATATCATGAGCTTGCTTAGGTAGGAATAAATTATGATACATATTTTTATCTTTCCTAAAGCAAATCATGGTCTAACTGTGTCATAATGAAGTTTAGATGGTCAACCACAAGACATAAGTACAATTTTGAGTCTTGACCCAGCTAAAACACATGTCTGAAATTTATAATTTGATCTCATAAGATTCTGAAAATAACAGAGTGACCCCAAATCAAACCACCGAACACATCAAAAGCAACACAAAAAGAAAATTACAATCCTTTTTTGACATGAACTGACCAAAAGAGAAGAGAGGAGCAAAAAATTCAAAGACCAACATAGATAAAGATCCTTTTTGATGAAGGGGTTGGCTTTACAAGGAGGTAGGCTAGCCCTACCTTTGGGGCACCATGTATGCTTTGCTAGTTTGCTTTGCCTTGAAAATTTTGTTACCCTTCAAATGAATCCCACCTCCGAAACAAAAAACTCCTCCACTGTCCTATATCTTTTGTTTTCTTGGCTTTCCTTTTCCTGTGGAAACGTGCCCCTGAGACTGTTCATTAAAGAGAAAAAACGTGCATGCGGGAATATAAGATTAGGTCTCCACAGTATGCGTGCATCACAATATTTCACCTGTCTGTCTCTGCAAATAAAGCCAATTTCCTAGCCACTTCTATATCTATATATATATATATCCATGTTTATATGTTCTGTGAGTTCCTCATAACATGCCCTAGCTAGCTACTTCTCTAGCTCTTTCCTTCTCCCTCCCATGATAACCATGGTGGCTGCTTTTGAATTTGTCACATTAAGCATGAACGTTTTGGTTTTGGAAGTTCAATATTGGAAGCAATTTAAGCTTCTCTCTCAACTTCAAGAGATGAGTGTTTGTTCTTGGAGCTGCCATTTAAAGAAGTTTGAGGTCTCTCCTCCTCCTCCTCCTCCTCCTCCTCCAAGGCCAAGCATAGTGATGTAGGTGTCGATAGCATCGATCCATATTCACGGGGGAATGAAGCTCTCCTGGTCCGATCACCTTCTTTTTTCTGGGTTCCTTTCAATTTTAGTTCTTCTTATATATCTTTTTGGTTTTTGAGTATGTGCAGCAAATACCATGTTGCTGTCCTGCATGTTCTCATATTACCTTGTTCCTTGTAAGACTTTTTTTTCTTTTTTGCAGACCTTTCCTATTGAGATGGGCGATATTGTAATATGTGTACTAAAACATCCAATATATATATGTTTCCGTAGTATGCAGATCGGATTTGGATTTGTTGTTATTATTATTTACTTCTGATGTTCATAATTCTTGGTAAAAATACAAAGTCCCTGAAGTCCAGAAGCCATTGAGTATGAAACTGTCAGGTTCTGAATGGGCTTATGCATTCTGCAATTCTGACTTATTAATTATATAGACTTTAAAATCAACAAGTTGGATTTTTTTTTGTTAGACAAATAAACATGCCTTATAGTTCTCCTTCTTGTTCTTCTTAATGGTTTTATCATCATTCTGTTGAGCTAGTGGTTCAGGAGATATCATTCAAATTATTACAAACCTGCTTAAAGGAAAGGGCAACTGAGCTGTGGTTTTGTCATTTTTGTCACTGCTACTCTAATTTGGGTGACACTGTAGATGCATATGAAAATGGCATCTAAGCTTTGCCATCTTGAATTTTTTTCATCCAATTTGGGGCAATTTGTCTGCTGCTATGCAGCATATATGTGCTGATTTACCACAATGGTTGGTGCTGCTGGCTCTCTCTTTTTTCTATGAAAATTTGACCAACTGCTGAATCTTTTTCCTTTTACACCCAACACACAAATTGAGCACAACTCAAAGACTGTTTAGCAGCAGTGGCTGGCATATCCCAATAATGAGTACATTTTTCTTTTCTTTCAAATTCTTAAATAATCATGAAAAGCATAGGTTGACTATGAGTTTGTTTTATGTTACTGGTCCCTGGGCAGATATAATTTCCAGCTATGAGATTTCATCTGTTAAAAACATGATAAAGCTTTCTTGAGTACCATAATCATTCATCTTTCTCTACTTTTTTTGTTTTTATTTTTTTGTTTTAATAAAAAAAATCAACAGAATGATGGTAAATGATATCATGAAATGTGTGGCCTTCCTATTTCCCCCCAATGTTAAATATGGGGCAAACTTTCACTTTGGCTGCAACCTTAGTTTCAAGCCTTACCTGGATACCAAGTACCATATGGGGCTCTAAACTCATAAAAGTTAAATAGTTATAATGACTTTAGCTTAGCCTTCTCAGCCCCACACACTCTCTCTCTCTCTCTCTCTCTCTCTGTGTGTTATAAAGTATGAACATGGAGGCAGAGCAAAGGAAAATTAACATAATATCTTTATTGGTGACAGTGTAAAAAACAAAACAAAATCTCTTTATGAAAGCTTAGTGTTAACAAATTAACAGACACAATTGCCAAAAGGCTATGACTTCTTCCTCATGATTGTCCAGTTGTCCCTGAATTCCATCTTAAAACAATAGTATCTGCCAAAAACTGTCCAAAGTTCTTACTCATAGATCTCCATTGATTTTGACTCGAAAGATTTCCTTTAGCTTCTTTTTCTGTCAAGCTACTGATAGCCCATACCATGAATACCTGTAGCCCAGTCTAAGATTAGACCTCTTCATAATTTCCCAGTGTTTCAGCCCAAACCCAAATATTCTCTTGGACTAGTTGTAAAGCCCTCCAAATGGTAAGGGCTCATCCCAAATAACCCAGAAAACCCAAATTGGATCTCCACTCATATTCTGATGCCATTAGTTCCTTTTCTCCTCTCTTTTTAGCTTTTGGGAAGTTCCTTTCCTGCAAAGCAAGCAAAACAGCCCCCTATTTATCACTAAACTAATGAGACACTAGTCTCTAATAATAATTATTTTAAAAAACAAAAAAACAAAAAAACCCCTTTGATGGGTTTCAATCTTTTAGAACTTAGGGAACAAGTAAAAATATATATATGATATTGAGCTGTCTTTATAAGAAAATGCCCCACCACAATCTTTTCAGCTTTGTTGTTTGGCCCTTTTTTAGGTGTAATGCACCGTCCTGGTCCAAGTCCATGCACCACTCCACCATCCTCCCACACTAAAGCAACTTTTTGTCCAACTTGTTATCGCATGCCCTGCCTATCTCCTTCCTGGATAGGTTGTCTGCTCTGGAAACTGATTCTTTCTTGTCACTCCATTTTGTTTTCCTAGCTTTTGCCTAAATCTTTGTCATTAAATTTAATCATGTCATTAGTTTCTATTTCTAGTCAGCCCACGAGTTTGAAAACCCCCCAACAAATTTGAGTATAGTAAAAAATAGTGCGAAGTGTTATTTTCAAGACCAACACATGTTTGTAATTTGAGTGAGAAGCGTGATTAAAAGGCTCCCAATGTAAAAGCGAAATGCTTACAAACAAAGTAAAGTTGTTATTTTAATGAAAGTTCTTTTCATGAACATTTCTAAATTATAGGTGGCATAATTAGTGTCTAAAATAAGAGGCACATTTGAAGCTAATATCTTACATTGGATTTGCTAACAGTCAACATACTTGTTTCTTTCCTTCTTTAATCTTTTCTTCCTTTAAAAAACAAATCAAAACTCAAATCTGACCAAATTTCCGCACGTCATTCACAGTCAGATAAAGTAGCCAAAGAAGTTTGACATCAACATCTTTAGCTTCTTTCAAGACAGCCAAAAGCTTCCATGTGATGTGAAGAAAGGTATTTCACACGAGTCATATAAACCAAGTTCTTTTTTATTCCTCTTCTCTTCTCTTTTCTTTTGTGGTCATTAAAAAATGTCATTAATTATTTATATTCATGCTGCAAATACATGTCAATGCTCCATGGAAAACAAATATACAATTTTATATAAATAACACTGAAAATAGAATAAAATCATGTGTTCTCTGTACTTTGGCAAAAGATGACAATTGACAAGTATTTCTGAAATTAACATGTACAATTATTTAATTGAAAAAAAAATGCAGTGATGTAATTAAATGGAAAAATTCCACGTGTCAGCTATGCATCAAACATCTTTTGTGTGTCAGGAAAGCTTTCAGTATCAGCAATATATGAGTGAGTAAGCAAAACATCACCACACCCCTCCTCAATCTGAAAGGTAGAAACTTTAAGCCTTTGATCCAAACCTATTTCCGGTACGGACGGTTTCTAACACTTCTCGCCGGAAAAAGCTGACTTGGGTCTCCGGAGAGTTGATTCCATGGACGTTGACTCGTGGGCTTCCAGGGTTCAAGCAGCCAAGAGCCTCTCTGCTGCCCATGCTGCTCGGCTTCACTATGGTACTTAGATTTTCTTTATTTTTTAATTTTTACCTCTCATGTGTGCTTCAACATTTCTATTTTAAAAAAAATTGTTTCCTTTTTTAGTTTGTCAAATTCTCTCATTTTCTGGGTAGAGTATTGGGAATTGAAGTAAGGGTATTTTACTAGCTGATTTCAGTTTCGTTTCGTTGATGTTTAAGTAAAGCAATGGCTTTTGTGAGTGAGAGTTATCAAGAACTGGGTTGGGCTTAAAGCTGAAAACTTGGTTGGATTTAAGAAAGAAATTGGCTTTCGATTCTTTAGTTTTCCTTTAGTTTCTTGTCAAAGCAACACGCACATTGTGAAGAGTACGACTTTGTTTGAATTTTCAAATGGGGAGCGTTCTCCTTGAAATTTATGGGTAACTTTGTTGTGGGCATTATCGGAAAATATCATCTTTTAATTAATAAAATAAAAGTCCGAAAATTTTGGGATTTCATCATATCCTTCATCCTAGATTAGGTAATTTTAGAAAGTTGCTAGATACGTTTATAAAAGCTTTCCATGCGTGTAATATTACAGTAAAGATTTCCTATAAGAAGCAGGGCCATGGAGGAAGATTCTAGTGATAATTCTGGCCCTAATTTTCTTAGAATTAGGGTTGCCAGGAGACCATAGAAAGAAGAAACTCCTTTGATTAATAAGGTGGGTAAGTTATAATTATATTTGAATCAACGCCCAAAAAAGAGATTAAGAGAATCTGTCCGCATGACAAATTATACTGAAGATGAAGAAGATACAGAGGATGAAAATTATGAAGAGTTGGTGGATCAAGAGTCGGATCAGCTCAGTAGTTTAAATATAAAAATTTCAGAATATGAGGATTATCTGGGTTATCTGGAGAACCTGAGAGAGCAGATATTGAAGGAAACAGAAGGCATTTCATCTGAGTCATTAGGTACTGATTCCTTCACGCTTGAGAGTAAGTGGGAACGTGATGCTTCTAATGTTGTCATTCATGAAGGTGAAGATGATGATGATGACGACGAGGAACCAGCTTACAGAATTAGTTGGAATGAAGGTGAGAAAATTAAGGTTTGATAGAAAAACATATGGAGAAAAATTACAAATCCATCTTCAGATGGTTGCTGAGCCGGGTTAATTCCTTTGCAGCTTATGCAGTTCATAGATAAGAAGATGAATGTATGTTTGTTTAGGCTCTGCCTATTGTCTTCTTGGGCAAGAGTCAAGTGGTGTTGGTCCATATTTAGTCACTAAACACTGCAAAGAGTTCATTTTAGTAGTTTCTTGTAGCCAGAGTAAGATCTGCGTGTTGGAGATAGCCTGGGGTGTCTCACTCTGATATATTTATTTACGTGTCTCTGTGTGTGTGCATGCGCCCATATTTGCATTGTTTGATCCTGTGATTTGGATATATTAATCGACATGTCTCTATGAATGCGTGTACATATATGTCCATCCATGTCATATATATGTGTATTGATCTTTTATTTTCTATATATGTTAAAACAGATAATCATATGGCTTCGGAAGATTCTGAAGGAGATGACGATGCAAAATCTTGTTTTCCATGCCCTTTCTGTTATGTGGATATTGAAGTCCCAATGCTCTGCAACCACTTGGAGGAAGAACACTGCTTTGACTTTAAAAATGCAGTGCGTGCTTTTCTTTACCAGATATTTTGTTGTGTGCGATTTAAATGAGATTAGCATTATCAAAATCATATTCTTGAGTCAATAATGAACCATCCAATCAAGATGGTTCCCATTTTGATTACAAAAAGGATGCTGCTTGAAATTGATATATTTACTTAGTAAAGTGCATTGAATCATTTAGGGTATGGTAAATGGGAAGGCCTTCCAAAATTTATAATATTATAAATAAGGGAAGACGCAATTGGAAAATATAAATTATTGCCACCTTATGAAGTTTCAGTTAGAATTTGAACCTGATGGCTGCTCTAATCCCGTTATTCCAGGTTTGTCCTATGTGTGCAGCGAATCTAGGGAAAGATGTAGTTGGACATTTTATGGTGCACCATGCAAGCTCCTTCAAGGTATTATTGCCTATACTGGATCATAGATTTACAATATGGTTAATTTAGTCGAAAAGTTTGTTGATCACGTTGGAACCTTAAAGGAGTCATCTATGCTTTTCAGCACAGGAGAAAATCTCAAAAAGCGGGTTTGTGGACTGGTAGTTCAGCAATGCTTGGAAAGGCACTGCTGAAGAACGGAAGGGCATCTGCACATGAATCTGCACCTGATCCTCTCCTCTCACCATTTATCTGCAATATATCTTTTTCAGACCCTACTGGTATTCCGGAAGATATTTGTTCCAATATCAATGGCCCTATCACTTCCAGCTTGAAAAGGTATACTCTTGTTCTTTTATGAAAGTACAACTTTAAGATATTAGTGGTCGTGACTCGTTAGTGGGAGATAAAGACAGGGATTGTAAACTTAAGAGATCTTAGTTTAACATGCATCAATGTATTATGGACCAGAGATGTAAATGCAAATGGGTCTTGCGAAAACCCAGGAATTTCATGATTTTATAAGGCAGAAAATAATTGTTGAAAGATTTGTTGTTTATATGCTTACCAAAGAAACAAATTTTTTTTTTTTTCCTAACCCCACGATGTTTGGTATTTAAGCAAGCCTTACATTGCATCTAAATCTGCTCTTCATTGAAAGTTTCAAATTCTTGAAGATATCTTGATTTTGGGAATCCCTTGAACTATTTATTTCTTTAGGCCTAAGTTATCCAAATGATAGTTGCATCATCTTTTCTCTTGTTGTCTGTGTTTGTGTCGTAACCACTTATATAATCTATTGCTTTCACTGATTCTAAAACCAATGAATACTATATAGCTTCGCTTTGTTTGTTCGTATTGGAACTTTTACTTGTGAGTTTGTTATCATTCTAGGTGTTTGGTTGATGCCTTAACTGCATATATTTGAAAAGTTGCCTAATCATCTGAGAATTATGGGATAATGCTTTTTATGTTATCTGGGCTCTGTACTATGTGCTTTTGAAATGTGATGCTATCTTCTTTTCTAATCAACTTCCTTTTTCCCTAAAAGTTAAGGACAATTAATTGCCATCACGCCAGTTAAGCAGTTTTCAGCGGGATAGATGAAGATAAATAGGAAACAGGAAACCGTGCCAATATCTGCATAGTTTTATCTTTTCACTGATATGACATGCAAAATCAGTGTTGTTATCCAATAGATCGAACAGCGCTGTTTCCCACCTGTTTCAACAAGATGGAGAACTAGATTGTTTCATTTAAGCTTCAGAGTTTTTCACTTAGTTTTACCTCCATGTTTGCCATTGAGTGGGCCAAGTTACTTGTTATTGGTGCTCCGTCAGGTAAACCAGGAATGTGAATGAACCATCTATGTGTTATTCATTCCCTTTATTACTCTTGCATTGCCCTCCATTTTTGCTTTGTTGGGTAGAGTCCTCACTTGCATGAATCAGCTGCAAGTTCTACTGGTTTCAGTGACTGGTCCTTAGATATGTGATATGTCAAATAATATATCTTGGTGAGGGTTATGCAAAAAATACATGCTTTATGAGAATAGGCCTGTTGATGCCCTGTTGCTGATACATTTTGTCTCTGCAGTGCTAAGTCATCTTCACCAGATGAAGGCTGTGAAAAGGATAAAGAAGAGCGAAGGCAGAGAGCGGCTTTCGTGCAACAGTTGATTACATCAACCGTATTCTTGGATCTATGAATTCTTCAAAGCACAAAATTTTCTGGAAAAAGCGGAAGACTGATCTTATCTTAGTCACCAAGATCATGCAGTATACACAGTGGGAATGGTTTTAGGAAGTCATATAGTTTCTATATTAGGTAAGATAGAGTAGTTGTCTTTGGATGGGGACAATTAAGGAAATATGTATACATTGTGTACAATCTATCCTTGTGTCTATTTATATCAACAGCCTGTTTCAAAGGCTGACTTTCCATAATGAGTAAGGCTTAGCGGATAAAATATCTATTTATCTATACATGACTACCGAAATTTTATTGACTACTTTTCAGGCAATGTCGTGAACATACTTTCCAAAGTTATTCACAAATTGAGTGGTACGAGAATACCGTCACATGGTATAATCAATTAACGTACTATTATATGAATCTGAATAAGTTCTTAATTTAGGGTGTGGTATTAATATTCATCACTAATTAGCTATATCGCGTTGGTATATTTGGATTGGAAATGCCCAAATCATTTGATGCATTGATTGTTGGAGTGTTAACCAGACCGAATTGGGATCAAATATGGAGTGCAAATCCTTTTTCATTTTTTTGCTACCAAGTCAAACTGGGAGTTGTAATTTATTTTATTTATTGTTCTTCATGCAATAATAGCTCTTGTTTGCCGAATGAAATATTAAAAATTAAAAAAGCCCTTTCACCAAAAAAAAAAAAAACAAAAAAAACAAAAAAAAAAAAACAAAGGGTCATATGCAAGTATCAATATCTTGATTACACAAGAAATGCCTTGTGTAAACAAAGAGCACGTCCAGAGAATTGTATCCGTGCTGAATAATTACACTCTCAAGTTCACCAAATTCAAGAATTAGAGCTAGAGCTAGGAAACGAGAGGCACAAACATGGCAAACAAGCAAATTCCACAGGTTCAATTTGAACAAATCATATGAAGCATTAAGGAGAATTCACGTCGACAGGCCGTGCCCGATCTCATTTTTATGCCAGTGAAAAAGTTTCTGATAATAGGTTCAACCAAAGTCACATTGAATCATCACAAGCATATCATTCAACTAGGCTAGAAACAAGAGTGGAGCACATGGTGATGAACCTACAAAATATATAACATTTGATTGTGGAAATTGCTTAAAATGTCAAAACTAAATAAAATCAAATTGAGTTCAAGTTTGACACCACCAAAAAAAAAGAGTGAAGAGCATTTACTGCCAAGAAAGCCCTTCTTTCTATCACTCAATTATGGATTGAATAACACCAGCTCCAACAGTCTTCCCTCCTTCTCTGATAGCAAACCTCATTCCTTGCTCACAAGCCACGGGAACTATCAGCTCGACAACAATCTTGACACGGTCGCCAGGCATGACCATCTTGGACTCTTCATCCTTATCATTCATTATGGAAGTCACCTTTCCAGTGACATCAGTAGTCCTCATGTAAAACTGTGGCCTATAACCTGAGAAAAACGGTGAATGCCTCCCACCCTCTTCCTTCTTCAACACATACACAATTGCTTCAAACTTGGTATGTGGGGTAATCGTCCCGGGCTTAGCCAAAACCATCCCTCTCTGAATATCAATCTTTTGTATCCCTCTAAGCAACAACCCCACATTGTCACCAGCCATAGCATCATCAAGAATTTTCTGAAACATTTCAACACCAGTCACAGTGGTGCTCCTTGTGTCCTTCAAACCAACAATGTCCACTGTATCTCCAACCTTAATAGTACCCCTCTCAACACGGCCAGTGGCCACAGTCCCACGACCGGTAATCGAAAACACATCTTCAATTGCTAACAAAAATGGCAACTCAGTCTGGCGCTGAGGAATCGGAATATAGCTATCAACAGAATCCATAAGTTCATAAATCTTGTCAACCCATTCATTCTCACCACGAGTGATAGTAGGCTTGGCCATCAAAGCCTCCAAAGCTAACAAAGCAGACCCAGAAATAATAGGAACTTCATCACCAGGAAACTCATAAGAAGAAAGTAACTCACGCACCTCCAATTCCACAAGCTGCAGAAGCTCCTCATCATCAACCTGGTCTTGTTTGTTCAAGAACACAACCATGTTAGGCACACCCACTTGCTTGGCCAGCAAGATGTGTTCTTTGGTTTGTGGCATTGGCCCATCAGCACCAGAAACCACAAGAATCGCACCGTCCATCTGAGCAGCTCCAGTGATCATGTTCTTGACATAGTCGGCGTGGCCGGGGCAGTCAACGTGGGCATAGTGCCGATTCTCAGTCTCGTATTCGACTGTGGCAGTGTTAATGGTGATTCCACGAGCGCGCTCTTCTGGGGCAGCGTCGATTTCGTCGTACTTCTTGGAAGCGCTGCCTCCAATGGAGGCCAAGGCCATGGTGAGAGCGGCAGTGAGAGTGGTCTTGCCGTGGTCGACGTGGCCGATTGTGCCAATGTTGACATGGGGCTTCTTGCGCTCGAACTTACCTCGAGCAGCTTTGACTGTGAAACTGCGGTGGTGGTGGTGGTGGTGGTGGAGGGGGAGAGTGGTGGTGGGCGTGAGGTGGAGGATGGTGGAGGGGTTGAGGAACGAAGAGGAGAGATGGGTTAGCTTGGAAGAGGGTCTAATGGAGATAGAGGAGGCCGGTGAGGGCTGAGAGGACTGAGAGGCATATGGGTAAGTGAGCTTTGAGGAAGCTGAGGCTGCTGCTGCTGTTGAAATTGCCATGGAAGATTCAAGATTGAATCTTTAGAGAGAGAGAGAGGAAGAGAGGGAGAAGATAGAGATGGGGATTGGGTGTTGGGGTTTTGGGATAATGAAGGAGGAGGAGAGGACTGACGAGGGGGAGTGGTGAGAGGGGGAGTGATGTATGTTATCCTTTCGAAGACAAAGCAGGGCCTCATGTGGGTGGTCTATCCATTTCCCAGCCTCAGAGTTTTGGAGGGATTAGTGTCGTCGGTTACAGGTGGAAATTTGAGAGTTTATGTGCAACCTGTGTTATATGCTCACACGTGTATTGCCCTCCTTCCTCTGATTTAGGACCAAAAGGGTTGTGGGTTTTACCAACCTATTCTTGGCCCAATTAACATGTTACAACTTTATCCGTGTACTTAGTTTAGCCATTTTAACAGTCATTTACACTCACATAATCACAGTCAATGAGTCCAATTGAAGAGGCCCTAACTTGCATACTAGTGATCTTAGATTCAAATTCTCATGATACCTTCATAATGTATGTGAAAAAACCTCTCTCTCCCTTCCTAACTTTGACAAAAAATAAAATAAAAATCACATTGTTAGTATATAGAAGTTATAAAAACCCTTGAATTTAAGTGTCAAAAGTTAAACCATGAGTGCAAAATCGTTACTACTTATGTCTACTGAACTTTGGAAAAACTAGTTCTGACTTCAGTAGTAGAGCACTTACTGATTCTGACACTTATCGAGTTTTACCTATGGAAAGAATTTAAGTCTTTCGTTAATTATAAAGAACTTGTAGCTCAAGTAGGGCTTGAATTGAAACTTCAAATGTTTTTCAAATGGTTTTCAGGATTCAATGGAGAGCTATTTTTGGTTGTTAGTGAGAGTCGGTATAGTCCACAGAGTTATAGAACCCAATTGGGAGCACTTAAAATCATTTGAGGCTCTAGATCTCTGAGAGCTTAAGCATGAAGCTGGTTGGTTGTGGCTCAAAAGTATGAAATCGACTGATTGTGATTTGTGTTGACGGTGGCAACCCAGAAAGCCAGACTCACTTTGTGACACGTAATTGATTCAAATACCTTAATTTTTGTGAAACACCGTGGAGTCCCCAACATCTACCGTACAAAAAAAATTTCATGAGCAAATTACCTCAAATTTGGTTTGTGAAAACAATTTGGAACGCAGGAAAACTAGGTTCAATTATCAATGTCATGTTGTGATTATTATCCAATGCAACAATAAACCCAAGCATGCCGCAACAATAACTTAACCACCAGTTAATCGTCCCTTTTCAAGAGAACAAATAAGTAAAACCAACAAAAAAGAATTTAAAATTAATTTTCACATTTGCCCAACATACACTGATGTGCACAGAACTTCAGAAGCAAGAAAGTAAAAGAATTATCTGTACAGGTATAAACTCCATGTTTTGATGACCCCGTATTCATTATAAGTAGGTAGCACGTTGATCTTTAGGCATCATTTCGACTTGTCAGACCAATGTCTTACCTCGGCAGAAACAAATCATTCGTGGGAGTTCATGTACCGGATCCTCGGGGCCTCAGGGGTCACTCTAAAAGCTGATCTAGATGACAAGCATGACTGTCCTCCAGGCTATGACTTGCAGCATCTATATTACAAATCTCTCTCTCAATATCCATCCAGCTGCATAAAATACAGCTACTAGTTCATGCTCCCCAACTTTACCTAAGTATAAAACATCTCTGTGATTTCTATTATCTGTCACCCGCAAAACTAGTGAATAATCTATATATCAAGCACTGGAATTGGAGACATGACAGGGCCAAGAAAAGCTGAATTTGCAAATTGCTTGGTTTAGCAGTCTGCCTCATAAAGCATTTTGTAGTCCGGAATTTTTATCTTACATAAATCTAAAACCTTTTGACAGAAAACCGGGGGTAGTTCCTTCAATACGTCTGATATTGCTAATTCATGCTTCCTCTTGAGCTCGTCTAACTCCTTTTTCTGTTCTACCAATAGATTCTCAAGTTTCTCCGCAATGATCTTGACTTCTTCTGATTCAAATGGATGAGCTCCATTAATAACATGTAGATCAGTAGCTGCACCATGACCACCACCATTTGGTGAATCAGAGGCACCAGCACAAGTTGGATCATCTTCCTCTCTAAGGCTACCAGGAGATTTTTCATCATCCTCAGTACCACCATTTGGTGAATCAGAGGCATCTCTGCCGTTCGGGTCGTCTTCCTCTCTATGGCTACCAGTAGAATTTTCATTGTCTTCAGTACCTCCTGCAATGACCGAATCTGCTGGAGAATGCAAGTTAGAAAACCCATGCTTCCCTGGAGAATTTCCACTACCTTCCTTGGGTGAGTCAGACCAGTACTTGCGACCTGAAGGCAGTCTTTCTAATGCAAGATTACTAGAAAGGATGGCCTCATGTACCAAGGCAGAAGGATCATCCTTAGACTCAGAAACTGGGCTATATGGAGTTGAGACCTCACCATCAATATTATCTCCAGAAATTTCACTGGATGTCCAATCTGGAATGTGGGATTGGATTTCAGCGTCAATAATTTCAGCAATTGTTGTGACATCTTGATCTGTTAGGTCCAACTCTTGAACCATTTCACTAGCAACAGCAATTGCAGTATCTGCCCCAATGTCAAATGGGAAGTGGATATTTCGAAAGTGACCTGGGGCCAGGTGGAAAATATCTCAATTTAAGAGCAGGAACTGGAATTAAACAATACTTCTTTCACTGAAAATTAAATAAACTGGAAAAGAAAGAAAAGGTAACCTGTCGAATCTGCTATGCGTAGTTTCAGAAATATTGTGTCGTCTTTCCGCTGGCCTTGCACAGTGAAGTCTTTATTTGTCTCAGGAGAAGGGTCCATATCCTTTGTTCCAATATCAATCTGATCAGAACTGCCTTCTGCATCTAACATGTCACAATGTGAGGAGAATAAGACAAAAAGCCTTTGAGCTCCAGAGAAACAACTTGCTTACCTGAATAATGAGTTTCGGGTCGTAGAGAACAAGATATACTTTCACGATCTTGATCAGATTGGAGAAAAGGATGCATTAGAAGTTCCTTGGCAGACAAACGATCAGAGACTTTCGTAATGCACTTTTCTATAAATGCTTTAACTCCAGGATCTGTCACTTTCGCCAATGATGCTGGCTTTATTCCCTACCCAAACGGAAAAGGAAATGATACAAGGACCATGTTAGAATATAAAATAAGCGTTGGCCACAATCCTAACAACTTACAGTGGCAAACTAACAAAACTTATGCTGGTCCCAGAATAAGCAATGTTGAGTTCGAATTCCTATAATTGCAACCTTTCAGGGTTGTTTGTATAATTATCCCTAGAATTTCAAGCATTAACTCAAATCAAAAGGCCAAATGGGAAATTACATACATTTTCAACAACTGAAATTTGACACACTAGTGTAGAAAAATTTGCAGACTGAACGTACATGTATAAAACTACCCCAACACTTTAAATATATAGAAATTCACAATACTGAATGAATTTTCGATCCCAGCGCTTCAAAATCCACTACAATTTAAGCCAAATAGTAGGTCTAGTGAGACTAGCAAAACAACTGAACCATGCATCACAAAATCAAAAGAGACGAATCATTCATCACAATCAAAAGAGATGAATGATGCATCACATATGGAAAAATTACATTATCTACAACAATTGAGAGTTTGACAGATCCGGTGATTGCACATGTTGAAACTTTCAAAATGATATAAGTTTCAAGGACGAGAAATGCTCTCAATTATGATAGCAAAAACAAACCAACAACAAATTTAACGGAACAATAGAAACTGTGTATCAATTTAAACGGGGCAATGGTCATGAAGCCCTTACTGATGTCACTTTCTTGAATATTTGGGCAGCATTGGTACATTCAACATATGGATACTCAAAGGTCACCAATTCTAACAAGCACATGCCAAAGGCATAAATGTCTACTAGCTCATTGTATTCCTCTTCATAAAGCTCTGGCGCCATAAACTCCGGAGTACCTAAAGTGACAGAAACAATTACATTGTCATCTCTGAATTCAAATATTCTGCACTAGCACCATTGCAGAAGGAAAACATAGATGACAATTTTATTTATAAATCCTCACCGATAACACTATGTGCTGAGCGAGCCTGGCGAAGAATAGCAGCCAGTCCTAAGTCACCAATTTTCACCTCACCTTGGTTCCCATTGACAAAAATGTTGTCACACTTCAAATCTCGATGGATAACAGGGGGGTCATGATTATGAAGATACCAAAGGCCTTCTAAAATCTGCCTAGACCATTTCTTCAACGCCCTCAAATCAACATGCTTATGCTTTCTCCGGTATCTACATTATAATCGACACTAAAACACTAAACAAAAGCATAAATAAATTAGAAATATTAAATGTTACAGACAATAGATCACTGAAAACTCACTGCCGCAATGTTCCTGAAGTGAAGATCTCCGTAATAAAGTTGATATTCTCATGCTTGGCATCGACCCACGAATTGTAAAACTTAATTATATTCTTGTGCTTTAAAGTCTTAAGCAAATGAACTTCTGAATAAAGCCGCTCTAAATCTTCAGAGTTGCGTAATAGATCTGCCACTTTAACCTGATTCCAAGCTACTTCTATTCCTTCCAATTCATCAAATGCTCGATATCTAAGTTTCCATATATCGATCAAGGACACACAAAAAAGATCTACAACACACTTGGACCTCAACAGAATATTAACTAACAATGGTTCAAACAGCATTTAGCATCCAACTAAAAATCTAAAACAACTGAAAAATAAAAAAAAAGAGGGAAAGGATACACTTTCTTGAAAGCCCCTTTTCCTAGAATCTCTTTATACTGCAAATGACCAAAAACAAAGAGAATTGATTACTGATACACAGAACCAACAAATCAACCCAAATGACAACTTGATGAACAAAAGCTTAAGACTTGAGAGCATTGAGTAATTTCCAAACAAATGAGAAGTGAAGCAGCTAAATCAAATCAATGAACACCATACCAAACAAAAAAAGAAGGAAATAAATGGAAAAGGAAAAAAGGAGAGTAATTTAAGTAATGACTACTGACCCGACCGTATCGACCAGTGGGATCAACCTCCACGAACTCGGCATCAGCATCGTCCGTGTCTTGGTCCGACGACAAATCCTGTGGCATTCTCGAGAACTCGTTCGTCTTCCAATCAAATCGAACTCAGAAACGCAAAATGATCGTATTCGGATCGATCCGAAACCTCAATTTCGTCGTTAGGGGCTGAATCAAATACTGAAGCGACCCAAATTCAAACCCGCGAAAAAGGAACCCCAAGTCGGAGGTTTCACGTATGAAGAAGAAGAAGAAGAAGAAGAAGACAGAGAAGCGTGCGTTTGCGGAGTGAGAAAGGAGGAGAGAGAAGCCGTTGGATTGGCAGAGACACAGCAAACGAACAAACAACCAAGCGGCGTCTCTCTCGGCTTTAAATTTATTTATTTAATTTTGATTTTTTTTCTTCTTCTGAATTTTGGGTTTAAAAGGTCGGCTTTGGGGTCATGTGAGTGAGAGTAATGTGCTACGCGCGTTTCTTCAGCTTACTTTCGCACCTTAAATTGATATTAGGGATCTTTGGATCTTCCAACGTAGATTCTTCCTAATCACGATCCAACGGCTGAAAAACTTTAGAATATGATCGGATTAAATTCTACAATTTTCCTACCAATAATTAAATTCTAAATTCTACTGATAGAATTTTTTTTGGGTTAATATTTAGTTTCATTAACATAAAATATATATATATATATATTCATTTTATTAAGGAAATAGACATATTGTATACGTCATTTAAATTTAAAAATTGAAGGAATATAAAGTGCTTTGCTTATAAAAGAGGTTTTTTAGTAAGCTTACAAAATACTACATAAAAGAAAAAAAGTACACATATTAATTTCATTCAAAAAATTAATATTTTTATCGTTCATGTGAATAAGTTGATCGAGACAGTTAGCCCGCCCCTTGCACCAATAAATGAATAAATAAATATCATTCTATCAGCCACACAAATCCAAAGTTGAAATATGTACAAATTTTTTTATTTTTTGTAATTTTTTTTTGCATATATACATATATGTAGATATAATATTTGTAATTTACAAATAAAGAACCTAAAGAAACTACGTAATTATTAATCCAGTCTATTGTTGTGAGTCAACACCAAAAAGGATCCACCGTTCATAATGATGCGACACATCTGGATAGACTACTATTTGGGGTTGTTGAACTTTTATTCCACGATATTTAAGTGGGCAATTAATTATGCTATAATTTATTAACAATTCTAGTCATGTTAGATTATAAAATAATTTTCATGAAAAATCTTTTAACCAGCAACATTTTATTTTCTTTCTAATTTCACCATGAAATAAGCTTTAAATAGTTCTTCTGGGATGTCGCAGGTAGGCATGACTAAATAGGAGAAAAACTTAATTGCAACGGAAATAGCACTATTTTAGTATCCTTCAACAATAATACTATGATACGTGAAGGTTTGTATAACAAAATAATAACATCCCCATTTCACGAAAGTGTTTCTCGACGAAATTGGCACTAGGTTTTAGAGACGTGTCATGCAACAGCAGTATGTATTCTTATCCATAATTGTAAGAAAATATATAAAGAAAACATGCACAGTTTGACCAAGGAAGGAATTAGAATAATAAACTCTTAAAAGTGTTATATAAATATATTAATATAGCATACCTCCCCAGGAGAACTCTTGCAGTAGTTGACAACTTGACATATTTTTACATGAACCATCAAACCAGATTGTAAGAAAACAAAAAAGAGAAACAAAAAAATAAAAGAGAATTGGTATTTGCTATTTCAGAAAGGTTGGTGCTTGGTGGCTTGGCGCGGCTGTCCATTATGGAAAGCATTTAGTTTTACATCCACAACCAAACCAACCACACTGTCTGCCATAATATTATTCATTAATTATAAAAAATAATGCAGTCACGCAAAGTAAAATAATATTACACTGCTGGCACATTAATCTTCCATGGCCAGACTTATTGTGTGCAAACCCAGAATTTTGGACAACATATAATCCAAACATGTGCGAGGAAATAATAGGGTTCGTGTTGAGGAAAATAGTATACTTGAGTAACAATCACATTTATGCCACTTGATAGCATTCTTCAACCTGAGTGCATAATTTTAACATCGTAAAGTAGCAATTCCGGTAAATTTCCCGGTATTCAGTTGAACCCTGACATCTACCAGGCATCTCAGATTCTCAAAGACTTGCTGAAGACTCACAAACTAATAACATGATCAAAGAAAGCAAACATTCAGGAAAAGAAATCACCAAAATTTTGCTAGATTTCTGAACTAAGTCATACATGGACTCCATCTTTGTCAGGGAACCATAATTTTTATCTCACTAGCCAGCCATATATATTACTACTATTACTTCTTAAGTGCATTCATTTTGTCCCTGATATAGTACAGCTTGGCCCTCCGCACTCTCTTCTTGTCCAGCACCTTTATCTCCTTTATGTTAGGGGAATACCTGCCATACATTATCCGCTTCTTTGGTCATGTGTAGAGACTAGAATTATACGCTTACATGAAACAAATTATAAGAATCGGCAAACCTCACAGATATGAGGACTCCACCCAAAATAAAAAATTTCAGAAATCAGTTTTCATACCAAGTAATCATCTGTTTCACCTCAAAATAGTAATTTAAGTGATAAAATCTAGAATTTCTGTTGAAGTTTTCGCATTAGCAGTGTTTGCTGTTTCTCAGAAGATAGAACTCAATGAATCTGTTACTATTCTTTATTTGAGCCAAATCTACAAAGAGTGCAAAAGAGAATAATTTTCAACAAATTTAGTGAAAACTGTACGTACAATGTTGTACAAAATACCCACATAATTAGAGTTGAGAATTAACCTATTAGACTAACAATTTAATACACCCTGCTTCCTGGGCACCCAGCTAAAGATGGTTTTCTTTCCAACTTAAAGCAGCGAGTCAAAGATAATACAGACTAGGGCCATATATAATTATGAGAAATGAACAGAACTTCTTACAGTGGAAGGAGAGATTCAACCCCAACCCCAGACATGAGCCTCCTGATTCTAATTGTAGTGTTCAGACCAGCATTGCGTCTTGCTATCACAGTGCCTTTCAAGATTGAAACACGTCGCTTATTGTCGGGTACTTCCTGTTTACATATGGAGAATTATTGAGAAAGAATATATAGACTTAATCTCCTAAAATTCCCTCCGTAACACAAAGAACATTGTAACACCATCTTCTAAATGAGAACGTATCATACCACTCTGAGTTGCACAATATAACCAGGCTTTATTTCCGGTATTTCTCTCTGCACCCTCACTTCCTCTAGAGCTTCCTTGTCTAGAATCTGTGAAATACAAAATCAACAAATATAATAACAGGAAGACAGCATACACTATTTCTTGACATGAATACCAACAGATAGATGCATACCTGCATTATGTGCTTGGCAGTTTTATCAAGCCTCTTGAATTTGATGCGGGGAGCTATGTCAGACCCAGACATCGTTGAATCTTGAGTAGCCGATTCAACAGGATTTACCCCTGTTGTAATGCACCTGCTGGGGAAAGGAGGTGAAACTGTCTCCCGTGGAAGTAAGCCTGGTCGAGGACTCTTGAATAACATGGAATTACTCGAGGATGTTGATGTCTCAGTTTGAAAGCCCCTTGTAGTCTGGTAGAATAATGCTACAAGTGTCATAAAAGTGTCTATATTTGGAAAGAGAGACAATGAATTGCTCTTCAGATGAATTCTACACTATATAACATAAGAAGGTTATGACTTAAGACCTTGGTGAACACTGCCAATTGACATTCCAAATTATGAAAAGTAAAATGCAGAATGACCTCTCAGCTTCAATTGCTTCAGTGCATCAAGTACCATTAAAAAACAACTTCTTCTTTTTTAACTGAATCAACAGCAAACCATTCATTTATATAAAATGCTCTATCCCAATGTAGCCAGCTATAAAAATGTTCAACAGAAAACAAAGAATATCTTTTTTCTAAAGGGCTAAAGTCACAATTACATACACATTCAAAGTAAATTTCACAAGTATAAACATATTCAAACTAAAATTCGCAGCTACAAACATGTTCAAAGTATATTCTTTAAAGTAAAGAACTAATGAGCATGTTTAAAATACTATCAGAGAGAGTATAACGAGTCGAAACATACGAATGAGGCCGAAGATCGATAAGGGAACTTGGAGAGAGACTGAAATAAGGAACCTTTGGAAGACCCAAACCCCAATGAACTCTCAAATATCTTGGCAGAGGCCGAGCCATCCGAAGCCAACGAGCTGAACCCAGAACCACTGCTTAATGGGTAAGCTCCAATTGATCTGAAATGAGCAATTTTTGAGCTGTCGATTCTTTGCCTTTGGACCAAACGGATGCCCGCACTTAAAGATTGCATTTTTACAAAGCGAGTCTGCAATCAAATGTTCTGTTTGGTTACTGAGAAAATGAAGTGGGGCAACAAGAAAATATAGTGAATTTTCTTTTGGGTTTCTAGGGAACCAAACGGAAAGAGAGGATCGGTGAGTTCCAGGTCTTCCTCAGTGACAATACCAACACCCGCGATCGTTTGGGAATTGGGGTTTATGTTTAGGACAGATGGACGAAAATGACCTCAATTTCTTCAATGCATTAGGGCTCCCATTTGGGCCAGATGCTTGTATAAAACTTGTATCTAACAATTTGGTTTGGCCCAATACTAGACTTTGCCCCTAACAAGGACCTTTTCATTAACAAACCAAATCAAAAGTTAATTGTAATGTATCATCTTATATCCATTTCTTTCATTCCATTATTTTATATCTCATACTGACAACAAATATTGATCCGTATAACAAATATTGATTGTCTAGGAAAGGAAAAATTAGCAGATGTGGATTAGGTCAGTTGGCACGAAAATAAACTCGTATCCTAGCACTCAAATTTAAATCTCTATACCTGTAAATTAGATTAATTCAAAGAAGTATAAAGTATTACCTGAATCACACCGTCTAAATTCTTGCCCCACATAACTACTACGTTTTATTTCATCTTATTTCCCAATTAAAGAGAGAGAGGAATATTATCAAGCATTCTGCAACCAATAGTGAGCACCTATGGTGCTGCCTTACAAGGAGGGACCGGACCAGATCTGCAACAGCTACAAACAATAGATTCCTCAAGACTTTTTTTTTTCCCTTCTCAGCAATTGTCGCCTCCCCCTAGATTCCTCTCCCACACATCTTTGAACATAAAGTTGAAAAGTTACATCTCCCACATAGAAAACTTTATGAACATGATATTGAAATAATAAACAGTCAACAAAACCCACATTGGAAAACCAAACCCAACACCAAACTTCCACCTTCACGTTTATTATAGACTTATAGTTTTTGACTGGTCTGGTCATCTTTTGAACAAATCTGGTGAACAAATGGCCTTGTATAAGTATTTTAAAGTGTAGCAGAAGCAAACCACCTCGGATTCAATCAAGTTGTCCTTGTTAAAAGGGGTATTAAAAAAAGTATTATGTGATAAAAATAAAATAAAGTGAAGCAAAGGAGGAAAAAAAAAGTTTAACAAACAAATAAAATAAAATCCAGGTAAGAGAGGTTAGCAGTGGTGCAGATATAATTGAATATAAAAGGGTGGTTCTACCCTCACTCTCACTCAATGCCAGTCTATCCGCCAGTTTGGAAATCAATTTTTAATTCCATTAATGCTTCCAAACACACCTCTGGCAGCATCTGGTGACCCAACACATCTTGTGACTAAGATCTCTCACTCTCCCCATGTTAAAAATTCCCCCTTCACAATCCAACTTCTCTCCAATTTGTTCCTCATCTTGCAGGTATTGTTTTTGCAAACTGGGTTTTGCCGATTAACTAGTTTTTGATCACTAACAAAAGTATGCAAGACCATATTGGCATCCCTGCTTGCTTTTCATCAAGTGAGAAGATGAGTGATGATGCTTCAGCTGTAACTAGGTCAGGCCACAGTGTTTACATGTCTGTGTACAGAGCCAAGATTGCTGATCAGTGCCGCTTGATCACAATCACATGGTGCAAGAACTTGTTGCTCCATGGCCTATCTGTATCTCTTGAAGGCCCAGATGGAGAAAACCAGCAGACCTGCAAAGTTGAGCTCAAGCCATGGTACTTTTGGAGAAAACAAGGCTCCAAGCGCTTTGTAGTTGATGGCAAAGCAGTTGACATCTTCTGGGACCTCAAGTCTGCAAAATTCAATGGTGGGACAGAACCCAAGTCAGAGTATTATGTAGCAGTTGTTTGTGATGAAGAGGTTGTGTTGCTTCTTGGTGATCTGAAGAAAGATGCATATAGGAAGACAGGGTACAGGCCTGCTCTGATTGATCCCATTTTGGTTTCTAAAAAAGAACACATCTTTGGCAAGAAAAAGTTCTCCACAAAAGCCAAGTTTTATGAGAGAGGCAGGCTTCATGAAATTGCAATTGAGTGCAAGAACAGAGCTGGGAGCATCAGCAATGGCAATTCATTAAATGGGGTTGAGCCAGAATTGGAGATTAGGGTAGATGGCCATTTGGTGGTTCATGTTAAACACCTTCAGTGGAAATTCAGAGGTAATGAGTCCATTCATATCAACAAGTTAAGAATTGAGGTTTATTGGGATGTCCATGACTGGCTTTTTAGTCCTGGTTTGAGGCATGCATTGTTTATTTTCAAGCCAGTTTTGCCTTCCAGTACATCTCTCTCACCACTGTCCAGGTCATCATCCTCCTCACCACAATTTTCTTCCCTGTCATCCACTCCATTGTCATCCCAGACCAGTTTAGGGTCAGTAGAAGGGCTTAATGCAAGTGGATCATCTGAGTTTTGCTTGTTTCTCTATGCCTGGAAGGTTGAATGAGAAACAACATATCAAATATGGTAGACTGGTAGTTTCATCATCATCATCAGCAGCAGAAGAATGAGGCTGGCAAATGAAATGGGGCCCGAGCAAGGAATGGGGACAGCATGGAATGATGTAGATGCATATTGGATTTGTGAGTGAGAGGTTTGGATTGAGAATGGAAGAGGTGGGGCCCAAGAGAGGGGTTGGATGGAAGAAGTTAGTTACAGCTGGGGTTGAACAAATGGGCACAATTAGACAAGACAGATGGTATCACTTACATGCCCAATAATTCCCCATCTAGAGGCATCTCCACCTATTTTTATACAAATTCTCTTTCCTCTTTCTTGATCTGATCTTGATAATTGAGCAATATTTCAAACCACTCTTCTTTTTTTTTTCTTTTTCTTTTCCTACGAACGTGTATGTGATGTCTCCAAAGTTTTATATAAAAGAAATATAGACCAATATGTTCAAAGGGTACTGAATGTTTGTATCTGGCACAAAATGTTGTTACATGTGACAGGGAGGAGGAGTTGTTGATGATGGTTGAATCAGTAATGCAAGATTATTTGCACCACATGTAAATATATAATTGGGTAATTTTCACTTCACTACCCTGAAGCTTACCGAGTTTCAGTCTTTAGTACATAAATTTTCATTCTTCTGTGTCCTCACTTTTCATGCTTTTTGACCTCAAGTATGAAAGGGGAAAAAATGGAAAATTAGATTGAAGAGGAAAAATAAGGTTGAAAGGCAAAAACTTTCTTTCCGCTTTTGGAAAAAGATTTGATTGGATGGCTTCAACTATTCAGGTTATTCCAATTTGACTGCCAACTCAGGTCCTTCTGTTGCAGTTCATAATGAATTTTCTGCTTTTTATCCAAGAGCTTATCATTTCATTGCTTTGGATTAGCATATGAAGGAGCATATTCAAAACTTTCAAATGGCATAATCACAAAACCAAGAATGACAGCAAATAAATTTTAGCTTTTACCTGGAGATTTTTAAATGACAGTATGGATTGAACTCAACATCAGCATCCACTTTTACCACACATTTACAGCAGGCAGACAGTTCTTGTGAAGGGACACAAACAAAGAAATTTGGTCGTAGAAAATAAGATACTCAAAATGCATGTCAGCATCATCATCATGTACAAGAACAACAATGACATCTCAAAAACACTGTCATATAAGCAAAAGCTAAAACTTTTTGCAACTTGAACCATTATCGTCTGAGACAAAAGTAATAATACAATACGCCACAAAGGCATTTTACATTCCCTCTTCTTACTAAATTATGTGTCGTAGTTTCAAATCTTTCCTCTTCCAAGCACAAACAGAAATAGTTTACCCGAACCAATCTCGCCCGTTTGATGAAACTGGCAGATATCTTAAAGACGGTTTCAGTTTTTTCTTCTAACATGTTATCAAATTTAGGTTCTTCTATATGAATTTACAATGAACAAAATGCCACAGATTTTTGTCCTCATTTAAAACCAAACCACTTTGCCAGGAAAAACTTATTCTTTCCGCGGGAGGCATCAGGTGAAGGGGCTTGGACAGCTGCAGAACTTGGTTTAGCTACAAGGGAAAAGATGTCAAAGCTTTAGGCATCAAGGGAAAAGTAAGAGTTTAAAACTTTTGAGTAATGAATAAGTGAATGTGTAAAAAGCCGTAGGGAATATAGTGCAGTCTAACCTGATTTTGGTGAAGCCTTTTTTGCATTTCTTGCATCATTAGAATTCTTGTCTGGATTTTGGATGATGGCTTCGTGGCGAGAAATAGAGGTTGATTTCCTTTCTGAAACCTTCTGCTCATCATGTTCTCTGTTACCACCACCGCCTGAAATCATCACAAGAAGTGTTAAAAGGCTGTCAAGGATCATAACCCTAATGTGAAACCATTGAGAAAGTCATTAAAAACAACTTTGATGGTTCTAAAAGCCAACAAAGCTATAGAACAACAAGGGGTTTAATGCTCATTTTTCATGCATAGTAACCTACTTTCATTAGGAGGCTTCCCATAACTTTGCCGCAAAGCTTCAAGAAAGGAATTGTCTCTTTGATCTTGTGTCACTGATAGAGAACCGAAAAAAATGGATTGTTACAATTTACTAGACGTATATAAGAAATACAATGTCATTGAATATCCAGAGACAAAAATAGAAGCACATACGTTGATCGAAAAGGGAATCCCTGTAATTGGACGGTAAGCCAACTAATAGCAACTGGACTGCCTCTGCATCTCTTGTCATAGACAATTGAGGAGATGCTTTCAAATTTTGAGTGTCTAACAATATACCTGCAAGCTGCAACACAGGAAATCACTCAAAAGTCCTAATCAAACAAGGAAAAAAAAATGCTGCTTCTTTTTTTCTTTTCCTGAAAGAGTTATGTGATTTACCAGAAGTTTCTTGAGCAAAGGGTTTTCAAGTAGATCATAAGCATCTTCACAGTAATTATCTGTAAGAATGGTGCACTGTGATCCAACCTATAAAAGACAGGTAAACAACACACTTCAATCAGCTAAGTTATGTCTATGCATACTTGTTATAACTGTTCTTGTTCTTCCAAAATTTACTGCATATCTGCACCAATTACCTCCCCATTATTCGTCAAAACGTCTTGCCCGATGACGAGGATGTTTAATTTCCCAGCCATCATGAGACTCTCCAAGTCCACCTAACACCAGATTGCATCAACAAAACCAACCAACTTATAGCATTTGGCTACAATGCCAAAGGAGGATAAAATATAGACAGAAACCCCAAAATACTATGCAAAATATTTGTTACCAACTATAGCATTGCAGAGAAAGCATATGGGATTTGAAGTACCTCATCAGCAAAGAGCAATGAAGTGGCATCAAGGCCAACATGGTGAACTAGCCAAGCAGCCTCTCTTTTCTTCCACATGCTCCCTCTCTTCACATTCATCACAGGAACCACCACATACTCCTCCTCCCCATTTCCTTTGCTCTTGTTTTCCTTCCTCGCCCTGTTCTCAAGTAACCATGCGTAACATATTGCTGCTGCCATTGTACTTGTGCCTACATTCCCAATAGAATATGGCTTACACATTACTTGTTTTATAAAGAATTGTGATAATCAATTTGTGAACTAAACCCTAGTGAACCATTTTATGCGCGTCACAAGTGAGATTCACTTATTACATCAATTATTGATAATTAACACATCACATGTCCCATTATGCGGTTCACTAATGTCCAAGAATATGATAAGGCATACTTACTATTGGAGGGGTCGGAAAGTACTATTTTAGCCTTGGCATTAACTTGACCATCCAAGACTTTCTCAACCTTAGTCCTTTGCTCTTTGAGAAACCTATTAAGATCAAGGTCTTGGTTTTGGGTTTGGACTTGGGCTTCATCTTTGGGCCACCCAATTACACTGGGCTTTTGCACACCCTTCCCATTGGAGCAAGTGGACGACGATATGGACCGACGATGGGCTGACGGGACAAGGTTTTTGGGAGGAGACAACGGCTTGGCATCCGGCAAAAGTGTTGGGCTTTGGAAAGTCCGCCGAGAAGGGATCGGAATCCCTTGTGGGCGAGGCGAGGAGGGGTCATTTTGGAACCGCGACCTACGGTTGACAGGCAGGCGGGCAGAGCCAGTTTGGGCCATGGGCTCGGGATTGGGCTGCTGGGCCAGAAAGGGATTGGAGTTGGGCTTGAGGATGTTGGAAAACCATTTGTGGACCGCCGATGCAGGCGATGATTCCACTGGCGATGCAGGCGAAGTAGGGCCCTCCAACAACAACACGTCAGATTTATTTCTGGTGTGCTTGTTGGCTGACTTGGATAGGATCTCGCCACTAAAACTCTCCGCCGCTCGGTGCCTGTACGATGGGTAATTTCGGGATTTGACATTTGATTAAATCAAATACAAATTAGTTAATTGAATTGGGCATGTTATTATACCTTCTGGCGGACCTAGAGAGTGGGTCCCGGCGATCAAGGGCGGAAGAAAATGACAATCTTGGCGCCTGCGGGGGAGCTGCAAAGCGCGGTGAGCCAGCAGCGAGTCGAGAGGGCGATTCACACCGAGTTGGGGACGAGGCCACAATGCGCCGGGCCTCTTCTAGCCATTCCTGAGTCATTTTGCTGTTAGTAGGAGTGGCGGATGTGGGTCTTGGGCTGTCGCCGTCGTCCTCGTATTTTACGTCGTCTACGTCGTCCCCGGTCAAGTTATAGGACTTGGACTCGGCGTTTACGGTGCCAAAAAACATGTCGTTCATGAAGTCAGTGAGGTCGGCTACTTGCTGGGTTTTGTTACGACGTTGGACCTCTAACATAAGTGGCTGCCGTTGCTTGTTGTGCTGCATGGTTAGCATGGGGCCGCTTCTGCTTTCTCTGCTGAATATTCTCTTCTCCATGGCTACGTACGTTCTCAGTCTCCCAAGACTTCTCTAGTCTCCCAAGACTTCTCTAGTCTCTTGGGTGTATGTATGTAAACTGTGAATAAAACGTGGATTGGATACGGAGAGAGAGAGAGAGAGGGAGAGAGAACCTAGGAAAAGAGGAAATTTGGCCGGCATTTTTTCGGTCACTGTCTTTTGCTCTGTGTGATTTCTGAGTGTGTAATATTTGTCTTCACTTCGCTTTTGATACATACACGATATTTAATTATTCATGGGGCTTTGGATGTTTTAGCCCATGAAACTTACTCATGGGTAATACCAATACATAAGCACCTGCTTGATTTGGGCTGCAGGCCTCAACCCTCAACCCTCAAGCCTCAATCCCTAATATATGTTCATCTTTTAAGGAGATGCCCTTGAACATCACCGTTACTTTACTAAAGTTTTCAAATAGCATTATTATGGTAGGAAATCTGCAATATCGATAGTTTCACTAGAACTTTGATACTTTGTTTACGTCATATTGACACTATTTGAACTGTTTGCTATCAAATTAATGGGACAATATCAATAGTATCCTTAGAACTTTGATACTTTGTTTATGTCATATCGACACTATTTGAACTGCTTGCTATCAAAATAATGGGACAATATATCGAGATGCAATCTATATAATGAAACTATTTACTGCGAGAACGAATAATGTCATTTGAGAAATTTGCTACCGTAATAGTGGTATTTGAGAGCAATTTTCAATCCTTTTATATGAAAATGCTATAGCAGTGTAGCTTGATCGAGAGATTTTTTTTTTGGTCAAAAGTCACTTTTGGTCCCTGTAGTTTGGCGCTTCAATCACTTTTGACCTTGTAGTTTCAATTTCGTCAATTTTGCCATTGTAGTTTCATATTTATAGCAATTCAAGGACATGTTAGTATTCTTGTCAATTTCTTTGTCAACCCAAAATCCTTGAGCGTAAAAGCTTGTTTGAAATTCTCCCCATTTCATATTAGGACTTGAAATTCAACCTCTAATCCCAATTTTTGAAAAACCCTAAACCCAAATGACTAATTTTAAGCCATAATATGAGTTTAGGGGAGTTTCAGACAAGCTTTTATGCTCAAGAATTTTGAGTTGACGAAATTACCCATTGCATCATCAAAGAAATTGACAGGAATACTTACTTGTCCTTGAATTGCTTTAAATATTAAACTACAGGGACAAAATTGACAGAATTGAAACTACAAAGTTAAAAGTGATTGAAGTACCAAACTACATAGACCAAAAGTGACTTTTAGCCTTCTGTTTTTTTCTTCCTACTTTACTTTGGGCAACTGTGAAGCATTTTGCGTCGACTTTCTATTTAGAGAGCTACTTCGTTGACTCTTCTCAATAATTGTGTATATTACTTGCTTGCACAGTTCTACTCATCTTGGAGTGGGCTTACTACTTAGATGCTTTCAGCAGTTATCCAAACCAAAAGTGACTTTTAGCCTTATGTTTTTTTCTTCCTACTTTACTTTGGGCAATTGTGAAGCATTTTGCGTCGACTTTCTATTTAAAGAGCTACTTCGTTGACTCTTCTCAATAATTGTGTATAACTTGCTTGCACAGTTCTACTTCTAGTGTAAAATACTTGTTTTGAATATGATGGAGTTGGAGGTTGGACACACACCTCTCCCACTTGACAGCTCTGTTCAGTATGACGTTTGAATTTAGATAGATTCATATAAAAAAAGAATCTATTTTATTTATCATATAATAATATATAGGGATCAGCTAGGATGTTTCTAACAATCGTAAAGCTTCATTGCATCCCAATTACTTGGTGTCTCGTTTGTTTGCCCTTCACAGGACATTAAAGGACAAAAAGAGAATGAACATCGGGCCACCGTACAATGCATATCTCCATCTCGTCTTGTCCATCACAACTTGAACTGCGTTGAAAAATTGAAACTGCTAAAAGTCAATCCATAAACAAAACCCCAAACACATCCATCCCAAAAAATCTGGTTTTGAATAATATAAACAGACCCCATAAGGGCCATAACCCTTACCCCTTCAATGTACTGTAGGGCCATTTTGCCATTCTCATCATATAATTATTACACGGTTTTTCAGAAATATCTGCATGTTTTCGATCGTTAATTTCACAAAAGCCAGCATACACTTTGGGCCTTTTGACCTTTTCTGCATACGTCTGCCAAACCCGATTCTCAGTTTTTATAATATTCTGGTTTTGAACACTGTGCCCTGTATATAAAGAGAACCCAGGTGCCTGTTAATATCATCACCTTCAGAATCAAATCCTGTACTCTCTCTCTCTCTCTGGCTTTGGTGATTTGCAATTAAGAAGTCTCAGTCTCAGATGGCATCTACTGGGATTCTTTTGGCTTCTCTTCTTCTACTCTCTTGCTTAGCAGAAACCTCCCATGGTGTCCTCTTTTCGTCTCTGAAACAAACTCTCATAGTCACTGCTTCACACAAAGAAGGACAGGGTATATATAAACCTTTCCTATTAAAATTTTCCAACTTTCTAGTCCAAAATCTTGATTTTGAAACTGGGTTTCCTTTACTTTTCATTGTAATTCCCGCAAAGTCTCCAACTTTCTTGTTCAAAATCCTAACTTTTCAACTGGGTTTCTTTAATTTTTCATTTTCTTTACCAGATTGATGCAAAACTAATCAAGATTCATGAAATTTCTGCAGTTTACAAAACAGGGATAGACAAACTCACCGTCTCGTGGGGTCTGAACCAGAGTTTCCCAGCCGGATCAGACTCAACCTACAAGACCATCAAGGTGAAGTTCTGCTACGCGCCGGTGAGCCAGGTGGACCGCGGGTGGAGGAAGACGGTGGACAGCCTCTCCAAGGACAAGACATGCCAGTTCAATGTCGTTGCTAGGCCCTACAGCAGCTCGAACCAGAGCTTCGAGTGGACCATCGAGCGCGACGTGCCTTCCGCCACGTACTTTCTACGCGCCTACGCTTACGACGCCGCGGATGTTGAGGTGGCTTACGGTCAAACCACAGACGCTCAAAAGGAAACCAACTTGTTTGTGGTCCAGGCAATCACTGGACGCCACGCGTCCCTTGATATTGCGTCCGTTTGCTTCAGTGTTTTCTCGGTTCTGTCCTTGGCTGGTTTCTTTATTGCTGAAAAGAGAAAGGCAAAGTCGTCCCACGAGAAGTGAAGGAAAAATATGAACTGTCAATCTCAGACTTCAGTAGTTTCCTTGCGTTGACCAAAAAAAAAAAAAAAAGAGTGTAGTAGTTTGCATGATTTTGTTTTTGGTATTTTATTTTCATCGTACTGTTTTATATAATACTGAGAGGTAATTAAATGGTGGGGCTTAATGTGGTTTCAAAGGTAGAAATGACAAATTGGCAATGTGGAAAGGGTTACATGGGTAGGATGAAATTGGTTTTCAGAAAATTAGAAGCATTGTCTATGTGGGAGAAGAAAAATGAAAAATCTATAATAATAGCTTTTTGTAAAAAGTTGATATGCAATGTTTAGTGAATGTTAATGATGCAGACAGTTGAGAAACAGAAACCAAAGTACTTTCCTTAACCGGTATGCAAATTGGACTTATCACACACACTACTAAGGTGAATTCAAAGTGCCATGAGTTCGAATATGAAATTATTAATCTGCAAGTCAATGCTCTTTTTCACTAAGCTACTAGACCCGTTCGCAAAAGTAGCAAATTTTTAGAGTCAATATTAACACCAAAAAGAAGAATATGAAAGAAGAATATAATAGCACTCTGAGTTACAATACAGGGCTAAGTTTACGCAAATTTCACCTTTCACAGACAAATATATGCACTCACGAGTATTCATGAATTGTGTCGCAGAACATAAATGCAAAACAACAAACTGGTCATGACAGTCAAATATGATTTTGTATATATCGTTCTCATGGGAGTACAAAACATGAGAAGTTTCTGGTCTCCCCATTATATATGCAGGGAACTATTTCGAGCCAAGCCCTTTCAAGACTTATGCATAATCACACATCTCCAAATAACATACACCAAATTCAAAAGAATTTGTTAACGAACTTCTTAATGCCAGTTATCTTGTAAGTCTGCTTGAGGATTGTATAGCATGTCAGTGCTCTTCATTCGGTCAGTACCAGTAAGTTCAAGCTTATCATCATAAACGTCGATATATCCATATGCATCTGTCCCAGGAGGGCACTCAAGGGCAGCTTCAAGAACTCTATGGTGGATTCCATGGGAATCAACAGAGTGGCCGCCTTTGTGATCGTGCCCGGCAAGGCAAACTTTCACGCAATTAAACCGGTGTACCACACTCATGACTTCGTCATAGTTCCACAAAAGTGCTTCTTTGGCTGATGACCCAGGATCTAAAGGCAGATGGCAACAAATCACTACTTTGTGTTTCAACTTTGTTGCTTCCTTGAGGACGTCGTCTAACCATTCCAATTGTTCCTTTCCAACTGCTCCATTGAACATAAGGAACCTTCTCTCGAGGCCTACAAGGCCAGCTGGACTGTTCTTGTCTGTATTTGGATTCCTCTCCTCAAGGAATTTCAAAGCCTCTTTTGTATTTGGATGTTCTTGAGGCCAACCAATGGCACTGATATCATAGCCATCCAAAACAACGAATCTGAATTCTGGTGTTGGTGAAAAGTCATAGTATGCACGACCATCAACACTTGGAATCTTCAACAACGGAAGTAATTTGGTGCGGGGAAGATTATAGAGGCAGTGATTACCAATCATATGATAGACAGGACCATTAAAATCCTCAAATTTGTCAACAACTCTTCTTACAGCATCCAGGGATTGGTCTTTTGGGCAAAATCCATCAACAATATCCCCAAAATTGATCACAAATTTATGCCTCTTCTGATCATTCCATCTTTTGACAGCCCTTTGCAGTACAACAATGCTATGCCTATAATATCGTGGAACGCCAAGGAAAGAACGGCCATCAGGAATATCAGCATACTGGACGTCAGATATCACCCCAAACGAAAATAAAGGTTGCTTCCCCTGTGCACCGGCTAAGCCATTTGTGGAGCCCATCATGTAGCTTGCAGGTGCAGCAGAATCCTGTGAGACAGAATAAAAAAATCATTCAATTTCATTGCAGCATGAGTACTTTTGAAGTGCAATCAAAATACAAGACTTAGATTAGCTGTTATCCTGCCACTCATGAGACTAAATTCAGCATCAACAATCATTCATTCAATTCATTTTATGGTTGCTCACTCTGCTAAAGGTGGAACCACAATCACCAGCAGAAGCAATGTATAAAGGGAAACATCTGCAGGGCAAGTTTTAAGTCTAAAGAATGGATCTGAAAAATTCTCGAACATATATAGAAACAATTTTCAGGGCCGTTTAGTTGCATCCAAACTCACTCAAAAGAAATTCATCAAACAATTTTCCAATAAGACCATGGTGTTCCCTTCTCGAATTTGTAAGTTGCAAAGTAACTTTGAACATTAAAAGACCAATATCATATTGAATTACAATTGGTATCTACCAGACTATGGAAACCAGATTTTCTCTCTCCAAAAAGCAAGCATATGAGTACAACCTTACTACATTTAACCTCAGTTTTTGTTTTAAGTGCAAAATCCACATTCTGGGTTGTTAAATTTCCAGAATTTGAATGTTCCCATGACAAAGTTCATAGCTTCAGAACAAACCAAACATAATTCAGGCCCGAATTAACATACACATTGTCAACAACTATAACCCGAAACAAACCAATCCTCAATTCTGGGAAAGAAAGAAAGAAAAAAGCATAATAGGGTAAAAAAATAAATAAACTGTAATTGCATAGATCCCAGTAGAGATTTTGGATTGCATTAAGAACTGGAACAATGGGTTTTGTAATTAGAACCGAAAATCTTTATAAAAAAATTATAATAATGAAGATGAACGTACCAGGTGGGAGTTTTTGCAGTGAGAGAAACTGGGGGTGATCTTCTCCGTTTGTTCTGAGTCTGAGGGACGAGACGGGGAAGCGATTATCGTAATATGAACGACAACCCAGTACGACACCGTCTTCAACCAGAGGAGGGAGTTGAGTTCCAAAAGGACTCGAATTTCGGTTTGTTGCCTTACGCAATGTGCACCCCACTATTTCCTCTTCACACTCAATTCAATATTCAACGGGAATTGTTTTTTTTTTTAATTTATTAAAATAATAGTGTTGATCAAAATTATATATATAAGGACCCAGCCCAATAATTAGTTTTTATTTACGGGCTTCATTTGGTGGCAGAATTACCAGATTGCCATTTCCAAACTGTGCGTTGGTTGAGAGACGTGGGGTAAATATGAGCGCCAAAATTCACTGCTCTTGTTCTTGTGAGCCAAAATCCAACAGTGTTCAGGTAATTTTGCCAGTAAAATAACCAATTATTTCCAACAGTAAAAATTAAATAATTGTTCGTTGGTGAGGTCTTGTATCAGAACAGCCTCACCTCACGCCATGGGCCTGGTTCATCTTATAGCACAGCTGTGTCAACCTATCAACCAATTTGGTTTAGCGACACATATTCTCACGCGACACATATTCTCTAATTAAATTTAGTGAAGAACGTCCTGAATTCAAATTTCATAGATGACAATTATTAGCTGCGTAGCATTTCCCCAGACGAGGAGAATCTAAAATCCATGTTAATCAATGAAGAATGTCACTGTTCTGACAACTATACAGTTTAAATATAACAATCACTGTTATTATAACCTTTTCTTTTTGGGGTTACGATTTTATTATAACTTTCATTCCTACAGATCTAAACACTGAACTATGCTGTGAGCAATCAAATCAAACTAGATAAACTGCATGACCCGTTTATGAAAAAGAAATTGAAGAGAAGGCACAACAAAGTTCTGGCAATGAAAGCTTTGCTTCAAGGAAGCCTTCCTCAGGATTCATAATCTGCTTGCTAATCCAGGCTGATTTCATGAGGCTAAGCTTGACTCAATTTAATACTGATGAGCTCCCATTACCAGACGGATGAAGAATATGGGAAATAAGCTTCTCTGGCAGTTTTTTAGAGGCCTGCAAAAGATATCCGCAAAGAGGTGAGTCTAAAAACTCAAGAGGCTCCTTGTGTATACAGATATTTACTGTTCTCAGTAACTAACCTGGAAGTGCCTCATGTGCAAAATCGGTTCGCACCCAACATCTGCAACTGATTTTCCATTGGGGGTTTGCAGTTTGAATCGGCCAGCTTCATATGCGGAAAGAGCAAAATTCGTCTCATCAGGCAGGTGGTGGCAAACTTTCAGGAGAGAGCTGAGAGAATTCATCTGGCATTTTACATTACATACTATGTGAGAAGCCTTAGCTCAATCAAACATATGTGAGAGGAAAATATAACTTGAGGGAAAATGAACAATAACTAATCATCCACTTCTATTTATTCAATTTCTACTAAGGCTTGCCAAGACCAACTGTTACATCAGAAAACCCAAGAACGTCTGGCATTAGCTATTCTTGCAACCTTTGAGAGTTAAACCAAAGATGAGAGGTACTTTTTATAGAACATCCTACCAATATTACTAATAGAATACTTAGGGGATATCTTCCAGAATTTTCTCATCCATTTTCATGGTCACATCACTCTACGAAATACAAATCATGTATCACAAGAACGATAGATCTTGTGTAAAAATGTCCCTGTTATGTAGGACCTGAATGCTACGCTAGGCCAGGTGTTAGTTTGAGATGTATTACAGACTACAACCAATTTAACATACATGCATGCAGAAAAATACTGAGACATGCATAGACTGGTTATTTTCATAAAAGTCTAGTTATCTCCAGCATATCAGATTACATGCTAGAATATTTAAGAATGTGTTAACCTTCGTGAACTTATCAAAACCAATCATGAAAAGGGCAACTAACCTTCATGTATGGACAGGATGCACAGCCGCCATTAATGGAGCATCCCTCCCCACTGGCAACTCCAGGTATAACAGGAAGTATGACATCGCCCGCTTTAACAGAGTTAAGGCCTGGGGAAGCATTTGATGATGTTGTCACCGATTCAGATGAAACTGGAAATACAATTTCTACATTAATCTCTGCTCCCCCAGACCTTGCAGAACCTAACAAACCACGAACTGCTGCGACAATTGAAGTCACCATTCCAGATTCCGTTCCTAACACAAACTGAAGATGCTCATTGACATTTCTATCCAAAGCCTCCTGAATCCTCTGTTTTATGAAATCCAGTATGTTCTGGGTAGATCCCACAACCCCCATTCCTCTTCTCTTTGCTTCCATTGCCAAAGAAAACATTTCTCCAGGCACCTCGAAATGAGCAGTTAGATACGCATCACAGTACATTTCTTTTATCCTGTCCACAACTTCATTTCCAAATAAATGATGTACTATGCATGTCCCATCCTGATGCCAGAAATTTGCATAATCATAAAAAAATAAGCAGTATGAGGACCAAAATCAGAAAATGCAAAGAAAACTAAAGGAATAAAAATTGTTATGCTATCCTTATCTCCAATTGAAAGGAATTATGCACAACTCTAGAACAGTCCATGAAAATACAAATACCTGAAAATAATGCAGGCGAGGTAGCAAAGATCTGATTGAGTCTCTCTTATGTTCTGGATGTATCTCAGCAATTTCTTCATCCGTCATCTTAGTCATCTGCTGGAGTAATTCTCTAATATTTGCACCCATGTAAGAATCAGGCCCATACCATATGTTTGCGTCAGGCACTTGAACAAAAGCCTGCAGAGATAAGGGACTTGGCATTAACGAAAGTACAATAGCAAGAATAAAAAGCCAATACTGTTTGATCTTTTAACAAGAAACATTGCAGAATTCACATATGATTGAGATAAAGGTTGTAATCCCACCAACCTGCAAAATGGTTTGTACAACATTTGAAGAAGTACACGTAATTGTTGGCACAAGCTCATGAGCATATGCTTTTGTCTCTAGAGAAGTGTTAATGTAGACAACATGCAACGAATTAGGAGACCTAGAAGCTGCCTCAAGATAACTCATATAAGAAGGGCTAGATGCAGCATCTGCCAAAGAACAACCAATCCGTTCATTTGACATCCTGTAGACGCCAACCTGCAATCAAAGATTATGGAAAAGGAATAAATCCATTAACTGCTTCACCAGTATCTGGCACCAAACCAAAATCCAGTTAACTCTACTACAAATAAAGCACACTACACTTAACTCATGCACTAAGATAGATACAAAGCAGTACATTTGAAGAATCTGCATTGCATTGAACCTTCAAGATATCAAAGCCTTAACAAGTACAGAACACGTTTTGCATTTCTTAAGGACAAATCCATGAACAGAGACAAGGAACAACCTTTTCAAAGCCAGCCTGATCAAGAATAGCCCGGACATTTTCGGACATAAAATCAACACCCAAAACTGTAATGAATTCGCAACCAGCTTTTGCCATATTCACAGCTGAATCCGCCATGACTAAAGAATCAGATATATGGATGTGAGGCCAATGCTTCTGTGCAGCAGTTAATATACCTTGGACCTCCGGGTCCATGTAAAAATGTGCAACAATGCCAATTTTCTTTTCTTTTAACACATTAACAAGTTCCTCAACCTTAGACTCATCAGGTAACAAGTACCTCGCCTGCAATTCAATACAAAATCCAACTTAGAATATAAATAAATAAAAAATAACAAAACTCTTACTTCTGTTAAGCAATACAGGTATAAAAATCAACAAGAACCACATGCTATTATGCTAACCTGGGCTTCAGCGAAGCTACCCTTTGCGTGAATCCCATCGGCGGTGATGACGAGCGAAGGGAACGGCTCGAACGGCGGTCTGCCCTGTTGCTCGGCGACCAAAGCCTTGGTCTTTTTCTGCATACTGACCAACACATTATGCCAAGTATTAACCCTAGACCTCTGTGCACCCGGCAAACCCACATTCAGCGACGACAAGTCGTCAGTCTTGACCATCAAGACCTCATCGGGCGACGCGCCGTCAAGCACCGAGACCAAGCACGAGCAGAACCCTTTGGTAATCTCCGAATCGCTGTCGGCCGAGAATCTCATCTTGCCCTCCTTGTCCATCTTGGCCTCCAGCCACACCTGGGCCGTGCAGCCCATGACCCGGTTCGAATCGACCCGGTCCGAATCGTTGAACGGAGGGAGGAGAGTGGCGTAGTGCAATAAGCGCTTAACTCTATCGATCGGCTCAGATAAAGCTTGGAACTCAGAGATCAAAGTTTGGAGCTTGCAGGGGACGAGCTCGGTGGTTTGAGAGGAAGAAAGGGTAAGGGCAGAGCAGGAGAAGGGGGAGGCAGAGCGAGGGTTTTTGAGAGGCTGCTTTAATGGGTTCGAATTGGAAGGCGGGGTTTGGATGCATTTGAGAGATTTTAGGAGGGTTGGTTGAGGAGGTCTGAAAGTGCTGAACTTGAAAGGGAGTGAGTTGGGCTTGTGGTTTGGGGAGATGGAGAAGAAGGAAGAAGACGAAGAAGAAGAAGAGGAGGAGGAGACTCTCAAAGCCATGGTTGTTGCAGAAGAAGCCTCCATTGGAGAGTGACAGAGAGAGAGAGAGAGAGAGAGAGAGAGAGAGAGAGCTTGGAATTGAGTTTAGGGGGAGGAGGAGGCTTAAAAAGTTGGAGGCTTTGAGTGGCAGAGGCAGGAGGGCAGAAAGCAGAGGCTTCAAATGGATTTGCTTCTACGGGGTTGAAGTAAAATTGAAACTTGGCTCTCCCAAAGGGCGTCTTGATTTTGAGACAACCAAGAACCAACCATTTACAAGAAAATACGCGCCAATTCATTAACAAAATAAACAGCCATTCCTTGGCATTGTGGGCCCACAATATCGATTTGGGGCAACAATTAGAAATTGGAAATTGGACCCATCAATTTCTCACCGACCAATTAGGGGGAAAATTACTGCAAGGTGACTCCCACACAAGTGGAATGTGGTTTTATGAGCAATGTTTAAGTCAGTCGTAACGGAGGCACTTGTTCTTGAATATGAAGGAGTGTCGAGTGTCGAGTAACAAAAATCATAATTTTATTAGATTGATGGTTCGTTAAGTGATTAGCTAAGATAGTACAAATCTTATTCGTATGTGTTTAGTGACACAAATGAACTTTTTGCAGTTTAGACAGTACTAATTGAAGAGAAGAGTTTGGGTATTGTAAAATTACTCTCTGCCAAAAGTTGATTGCGTGGAACCTCGTACTTAGTCCACGGTACCAATCAATGGTTGCGAATGTGTATGTTTTGGGGACACTAACTCTTCTCTTCAAGGGAAATCTACAACCATATAAAATGAGAGAATGAAATTGAAAGAAATAAGAATGGGGTAGTTTCTTTTCACAATTGTCGTCGTGTAAATGATGCGACTCTTGCTATCATTGACCACCAAACATTTTAGACTTCAATGTTCTTTATGACATTATTGTTATTTCCACTAGAGATGAGATTGTGTGGCTTCTATGCAATTTCTAGGCTCTTGCACATATAAGACCAGGAAAGTGCAGGTGTATGGGCAGCCTATAAAGGTCGAAGAAGAAAAGTTGATGATGTAGCACTCAAAGTCTCCTCATGACCCACATGAATTCAATTTCCTCTTATTTTCTTACCCCTTCTATTTAAATAATGAGGTCATGGCTGCACTACAAGTTTGAACATGCATGAGATAATTTTGTGTGTGACTTCAACACTGCTACTTACGTGGTATTATCAATTCATGTACGCGTATTGTAATGAATAAATAATCACGGTGTAATATTAGAGCTACAATAGAAAGTTTTGACTTCGCAAAAGTGTTGGAGATAATTTCACTCAAATTATAATACGTTGTCGCAATAAATTTTTTTATTTATAAATAATCAGGTGGCAATGTTACACTTACATTAGAAAGATTAACATTACAAAAGTAGTGGAGGTAGGTAGATTTGGGTTCTTCTTTCCTCTTATGGCATGTTTATTATTCCGTAATTGGATTAGGAGGAATTGAATTGAGGAGAATTAAATTATGAATTTCTATTGAAGTTGTTTACTAAACCATATGTAATTGAGATAAAATGGTACTAATTACTAAAATGTCCTCGTTGTTGGATTAAAGTATATGGTAAATTTGAAAATTTGAAAATTGTGTGAGTATATAATAGATAAAAAAGATGAATTCTTAATGAATTAATTATTTGGAAATTAGAATACCACCTCCCATCAAGAATTGATATTGATGAAGTGGTGGCCAATTATTTTACTCAATTTGGTTGGAATATTCCCAAACTCCTTGAAGTCTTACATGTTTATGTTGTCCAGAAAATTATTAGCACTCCTGCTGACTCTGATGGTGCATTACCGGACTCACTTGTTTGGGGTCCTAGTTCCAAGGGGGAGTTCACAGTTAAATCTGCTTATAATATTTGTTGCAGCTTGTCTCAAGGGGATTATGATAGCTGGTATTTTTTTTGGAAGCTTAAGATTCCTCCCAAATTAAAAGTGTTTCTGTGGCTGATAACCCAAAATAAAATTCTGACCAATGTGCAGAGAACAAGAAGGAAAATGACAAATAATTCAGCTTGTCCGATTTGTCACTGCCATCTGGAATCTCTTCAGCATGTGTTCATCCTTTGTCCTAGAGCTCAAGCAATATGGAACTCCTTCTCCTTACCTGATTGTGTTGAGGAATCCTTTTCTACTGACTTTAATTAAGGAACTCCTTCTCCTTATTTTGCTAAACAAGAGCAGAGCCTGTTGCTAACAAAATATTCAGTGTGAGACAAAACAAGTAAACAAATTACTTGTATTAGACTAATAAAATATTACAATAAGACAACTCTCAAATAAAATACCAACTCTTACAATCACTCTTTCTCACTTCTAGAGAAACTCTAGAAGACTCAATTATACAATGCATGGCTTCATGCCTATTTATAAAAATTCCTGGCTGACATAGCTTTCCATCCCACTGCCTTGGCTATTATACAATAGCCGCATATTTGTTTATCTCCCAGAAAATTCCCCAAGCTCCAATTTGGCTGCCGACTTGCTTAACCGACTTTGGCTTTCTTCTTGTATATATTTCTTACTACAATAATATAGTATATCTAACTTTTCTAGACTATACTAACCGACATGCAACTCTAGAATTGTGTAGATATTGGGCTGGTGTTGATACTTTAACATAATCATCAACAATCTCTCGAGTGATGAATCAAAGAATATGGTATTGGAACAAGATGAAGAGGGATTTTCTTATGAACAGTTAGGCCATTGACTTCACTCATATCCAAGTCTCTCCCTATGGCACCCTCACAAGGGAGCTTCCAATCAAACCAGTACAATAGGTTAGCAATCACAAACTCCACAGTCACAATCCCAAATGTCAATCCAGGACAAGCCCTTCTTTCCCCAACAAATGGAACATATTGAAAGTGTTGGCCTCTGAAATCAATCGGGCTGTCCACAAACCTCTCTGGTAAAAACTCTTCTGCTCTCTCCCAGAACTTGGGGTCCCTCCCTGTGGATTGCCCAGGCATTCACATACACTATTTTTCGGAAGAATGTCGTAGCCTCGCATTTTTACTGAGGCAGATGATTGTCTAGGAATTAAAAGAGGAGCTGGTGGATGTAGTCTTAGAGTTTCTTTGATGACACATTTCAAGTACTCCATTTGATTGATGTCATTCATATTTATCTTTCACTTCTTTCCAGCCACTCTTCTTACCTCTTCTCTGGCTTTCTTCATCACACTAGGATTTCTCACCAGCTCTGCCATTACCCATTCTGATAATGTTGAAGTTGTATCAGTTCCACTCACCACCAAGTCCTGCATACATGCAAAAAAGAAAAGCTTAGAGATAGAAATGTTTTTTTTCGGTCAATGTATTATTATGTTGTTAGACTGTAAATCTGGATTATTGATTGTGGAGAACATTGTCTATTAAATGTATACAGAGAGAGAGAGAGAGAGAGAGAGAGAGAGAGAGAGAGAGAGAGACCATTAGAATTGCTTTGAGGTTTTCTTGAGTGAGTTCAAGACCATCCATGCCATATTTTTGGAATTGGAGGAGAATATCCACAAAGTCTTTCTTGAAAGACTGGTGCTGATGACTTTCTATTTCGACTGCCTTATGTTCTTCAACCACCTGATCCAACAAAGAATCTAATGCTCCGAAGGTTGCTTTAAGGCGCAAAATTAATCCGGTAAGGAGGTCAATCCATCCCAGATAAGGGAAATAATCTCCCAAACTGAAAGCTGAAAGTTGTTCCATCATCCTCCTTGTGAGTTCCCAAACTTGCTCTTACCATTTTTGTCCTCAAACTTTCTCCCAAGAACACATCTAAAAACTAAGTTGTTTGAGTTCACAACCAGGACATAAGCCTCGGACAGCCTTGCTTTGCAAATCTTACTGACCAAAATTGCAACTTCTTCTTCCCTCACAAACTGAAATGTTTTTACTCTCTTATGGCTCAAAAGTGCAAGAACACCTAGTTTCCTAACTTGTCTCCAGTAGTCACCATAGGGAGCAAAACCTATGTCTTTGCATCCAGAGTACAAAATATCTTCAGCTGTGGTTTTGATCAGATTGGAGAAAACAATGTCATGAGTCCTCATAATTTCTTTGGCAAATTCTGCAGATGAAACCACAAGAGTTGGAGCATGGCCTAAGTGCTAAAATATGAAAACTATGAGAGAATATTTGTTTGTGGGAATTTTCTGTGTATTCTTCTCCTTGTAGGAGTCATATTTATAATACAACGAAACCTGAATGGGCAAGTAAATAATAAATTCCTAAATCTATTTACAGTAGGAAATAATGAATTAAAGTAAATCAATTACAATTATAATAGGAATTCTTGGTGTGTAAGGAAAGTAAGTCAATATCCACAAGTCACGCCAACACTCCCCCTCACGTTGGTGCATAGATGTCGCCAATGCCCAACTGATCTAGTGAATTGTGGAATGCTTTACTGGAAATCGCCTTTGTCAAAATATCCGCCAATTGATCCTCGGATTTCACAAAAGGAAACTGAAACACTTTAGCCTCAAGCTTCTGTTTGATGAAGTGTTGATCCACCTCAACATGCTTAGTACAATTATATTGAACCGGATTCTGTGCAATGGCTATAGCAGCTTTGTTGTCACAAAAGAGATTCATTGTAGATGTAGGTTTATACCCAAGTTCAGTAAGCAACTTTCTTAACCAAAGAAGTTCACAAATCCCTTTAGTCATGCCTCTGAACTCGGCTTCTGCACTGGATAAAGCTACTACATTCTGTTTCTTGCTTCTCCATGTCACCAAATTACCTCCCACGAATGTGAAGTAACCCGATGTGAATTTTCTATCTGTTACATTACCTGCCCAATCTGCATCTGAATAATCATCAATATTTAGATGACCATGCTTTGAGAACATAAGTCCTTTTCCAGGTGCAGACTTCAATTATCTAAGTATCCGAAGAACTACATTCATATGATCTTCACTTGGAGAGTGCATAAATTGACTAACAACACTCACCGCATAAGCAATGTCTGGTAGAGTATGTGACAAATAGATCAATTTTCCCACTAACCTTTGGTATCTTTCTTTGTTAGTTGGAACTTGATCCGGATATTCTCCAAGATGATGATTCTGAACAATAGGAGTGTCCGCATGTTTACAATCTAGCATTCCTGTGTCTGTCAACAAGTCTAAGATATATTTCCTTTGAGAGAGAAATATGCCTTGCTGCCATCGAGCCACCTCAATTCCCAAGAAATACTTGAGTCCACCTAGATCCTTCATCTTAAACTCCGTAGCCAGATAGTCTTGTAGCTGTGATATTTCATGTTTATCATTCCCAGTAATAATCATATCATCAACATAGATTATTAATGCTGTTACTTCCCTTTTCAATGTTTCAAGAACAGAGTATGATCTGAGTTGCACTGTTTGAAACCATTATTCTTCGTTGCCATGGTGAACCGTCCAAACCATGCACGTGGTGACTGTTTCAATCCATACAATGCTTTTCGTAACCTGCAAACTGTTCCAGTCTGAATAGTATTATATCCAGGAGGAATGTCCATGTACACCTCCTCCGTGAGTTCGCCATGTAGAAAAGCATTCTTTACATCAAATTGGTGTAGTGGCCAATCCAAATTAGCTGCAAGGGACAATAAGACTCTGACGGTGTTTAACTTTGCAACTGAAGCAAAGGTTTCTTCATAGTCTATACCATAGGTCTGCGTGTACCCTTTTGCCACAAGTCTTGCCTTGTATCGCTCGATAGATCTATCTACATTGTGTTTTATAGTAAACACCCATCCACATCTGATAGTCTTTTTTCCTCGGGATATAGTCTCCAATGTCCAAGTCTGATTTTTCTCAAGGGCTTTCATCTCCTCTTTTATAGCTTGGACCCACTTAGGATCTTTCAATGCTTCAGAGACCTTGGTTGGAATATGGATAGCAGACAACTGATGCACAAAAGCCTTGAGTGGTTCAGACAGCTTCTCAGTGGATACATGATTTGCAATTGGATACTTGGATGTCTTGCCAATATCATGTGAATAACGGTTTGGTGGCTTCCCACGATTTTGCTTGAAAGGTAATTGATATCCAATAGTTTTATCATCTAAATGCACAAGTCTAGTAGGAGTAGTTACCTTAAGGATATTCTCAGGAGATTGGTCTGTTGGTACTATTGAGTTAAAGAGGGGTCTTCATCTTGTTGTTCTATATTGTCTGTAGGTGTGAGACTCGGATCAGAAATATCCTCACATGGAGGTGGGTCAGGCAATTGATCGCTATGAATGGGCGATTGGTCGCTTTTCGACAGAGAGTAATCTCGTGCTCCAGACTCGGGATGATCAATCATTTCTGTATAGAGGAGAATTTCTTTATTTTCCAAGTTGCTCCAATTCTGCTCTTCACTTTGTATCTCCCCTTGAAGCGTAGAGTTGGATGATGGGTCATGGAAGAACAGCTCAGATTCCAGAAAGGTCACATCCAAAGTGACATAGCACTACTACATTTTACACTTTGCGCGACGAACAGAATTTCGTCGCGCAAAATACATTGTAGTCGCACAAATTTCAGCTCGACAGAAACTTCGTCGAGCAGAATCCGTCGCGCAAAGATCGTGAAGAAAGACTTTGCGCGACGACGACATTTCATTGGTCACACAAAGTCACTTTGCGCGACGAAAACATATTAGTCGCGCAAAGCGACTTGGATTGGTTTGCGCGACGAAAAGTATTGGTAACGCAAAGCTGTGCGCGACGAAATACATTGGTCGCGCAAATGTTTGAGTGACGAAAAATATTGGTCACGCAAAACTTGCGCGACGAAAAACGTTGGTCGCGCAAAGTCTAAAAAAATTTAAAAAAAATAAAAAATTCCCGCGTCCAATTTTTGGAACCTGCCCAAATTTTTTGAGTTTTGCGCGACGAATACTAACGTCGCGCAAATATTTGCGCGACGAAATATTTTTTGTTTTAAATTTTTTTAATTTAAAATAAACTAATTTAATAGTTTGCGCTACGAAATATTTTGTCGCGCAAGGTTTTTGACTTTTTGTTTTATTATTTCTTTAATATGAATTTATTTATATGAATTTTTTCAAATTTTTACTTTTTAAATTTAATTTAATTGTATGATTTCTTTTTAAAATTACTTTAATTTAAATTGATATTAATTTTTACTTTTTAAATTTAATTTAATTGTATGATTTTTTTAATTACTTTAATTTAAATTGACATATTCAAAATAAAATTACATATGAAAAATAGTGATTAAATTATCCAATAAATATATATATAATATTCAAAATGTACACATAAATTAACAAAGTACAATAATAAAATCCTAATACAAGCGTATTGTGGTGGTAGTGGCGGAGGATATGTTTTGATAGCTTCCTAATCCTCAACTTTAGCCGTCAAAGTCTCGATGATTCCCTACAAAAAAAAATAAATATGGTCAAATAACCACAAAAAAAAAAAAAAGGCATAATCTCCCCTAAAATTGTTATACCACAAATCCAACCCAAACTCCAATCCCTCCCCTTTACTCAACCCCAAAACCCACACAAACTCAAAATTAACTCCAAAAACACATATTAATGAAAAAAATTTAAAATTTGGAGAGAATATACCTTTTGGCAAGATTGAGAGTGAATGAGAATGAGAATGAGAGGGAGAAGTGAGTGTGAGAGAATTAGAGAAGATAGTGATAGAGAGATGAGAGAGTGAGTGAGAGAGATGAGAGAGTGAGTGAGAGAGAGTGAGAGATAGTGAAGAGAGAGATGAGAGATTAAGTGAGAGGAGTGAGTGAGAGAAATGGTGGGATTTGGGGAGAGGGAAAGAGAAAGGAGAGGTAAGAGTAGAGAAAGGCATTGAGAAAATGGTGGAGTTATTTCGGTTTTAAAAACCGTATCACTTTGCGCGACGAAAAATATTGTTGGTCGCGCAGAGGTTTGCGCGACGAAAAATATTGGAATATTAATCGCGCAACCTTTTGCGCGACGAAACATATTGGTCGCGCAAAGTCTAAAAAAATTATTAAAAAAAATAAAAATCCCCGCGTCCCATTTTTGGTACCCGCCAAAATTTTTAAATTTTTGCGCGACGAATAGAGGAATATTGGTCGCGCAAAGTCAAAAAAATTATTTAAAAAAAAAATCCCCGCGTCCCATTTTTGGTACCCGCCAAAATTTTTAAATTTTTGCGCGACGAATAGAGAAATATTGGTCGCGCAAAGTCAAAAAAATTATTTTAAAAAAAATCCCCGCGTCCCATTTTTGGTACCCTCCAAAATTTTTAAATTTTTGCGCGACGAATATAGTATTATTGGTCGCGCAAAGTCTAAAAAAATTATTTAAAAAAATAAAAATCCCCGCGCCCCATTTTTGGTACCCGCCAAAATTTTTAAATTTTTGCGCGACGAAAAATACGTACTGGTCGCGCAAAGTCTAAAAAAATTCCCGCGTCCGATTTTTGGTAGCCCGCCCAAATTTTTGCGAGACGAAAAAAATATATTGGTCGCGCAAAGTTTTGAGCGACAAAAAATATTGGTCGCGCAAAGTCTAAAATTTTTTTATTTTTTTTAAAAATCCCGCGTCCCATTTTTGGTACCCGTCCAAATTTTTAGAGTTTTGCGCGACAAACTGTTGGTTGCGCAAACTTTTGAGAGACGAAAAATTGGTTCGTAACACAATATTTATAAAAATAATTGTTATGAATAATAAAATTAAAATTATTTTATTTTACAATTTAAAATATAAATAAGGTTAAAGCTGCTTAATAAATATATATACTATTCAATTTCTTAAGTGTTATACGTACAAAATAAATAAATTTAAAGCTACTTAATAAATAAATTTAAAGCTATTCAATTTATTGTTAGTGAATATATTGTTTTGATGGCATATGCATTCACCAAAACTAGTTTCAACGATCCAACCGTCAAACTTGTTTGTTTATACTTCGAGATCATATACGCCAAAAATTGGAAAAAATAAACATTCAGAGATCAAGTAATGGGACAAAACTTTTCGATGTTATAATGAAAAAATCACGATTTAACGGTTATGTTAACTCCGATTTTGATGATTTTTTACAGCTACACTCCTTGACCCTATATGAATACAATGAACTAATTCGATCGTCAATTTAAAATATATATTTTCTAACAAAAACCCAATCCGAACAACAATAATATATTTTTCTAAAAAAAATCCGATCCGATCTAAAATAATAAATTTAAAGCTACTTAATAAATATATATACTGTTTAATTTCTTAAGTGTTATATGCATACAAAATAAAAAACAAAAATAAATTAGTTTAGGCGACGAAATGTTTGGATTACGTCATGCAAAGATTTTAAAAAATATATATATATTTTATTTTTATAAGGACTTTGCGCGACGAAGTTACTGTTTCGTCGCGCAAAGTCACTTTGAGCGACGATGTATTGTTGTCGCGCAAAAGTGTGTCGCGCAAATTACTTTGCGCGACGAAACAATAACTTCGTCGCGCAAAATTTGGTCGCGCAAGACTTTGAGCGACGATGTATTGTCGTCGCGCAAAGTCACTTTGAGCGACGATGTATTGTTGTCGCGCAAAAGTGTGTCGCGCAAATTACTTTGCGCGACGAATGTTTTTTCGTCACGCAAAATTTGGTCGCGCAATACTTTGAGCGACGATGTATTGTCGTCGCGCAAAAGTTTGTTGCGCGAAGTGACTTTGCGCTACAAATTGTTTTTCGTCGCGCAAAATTTGGTCGCGCAATACTTTGAGCGACGAAGTTTTTTGTTTCGTCGCGCAAAATTTGGTCGCGCAAGGAGTTTTTTTTACTAGTGTAGGTTCGTTGGGTAGGAGGGTAATAACAGCGGTAGCCTTTCTGATGAGTGGCATAACCCACAAAAACACAACGAAGCGCACATGGACCCAGTCAAACAAAGTAGGGTAAATATTCAGATATGCGCAGATTCACTCATATTTTCTCATATTATTATTATTCTATAATATGGAGGTATTTATACAAGTACAAAGATGTGTTAACCCTAAATAAAATAGGAAATATATCTAACTTACAATAGGAAATAAATATAAATTATAATAGGAAATAAATCTCAATTATAATATGACTAGATAAATAGTAAGTAACTAAAATCCTAACATAGTAAGGAACCAAAATCCTAACTAAGTAAGGACTCGCCAACACTCCCCCTCAAGTTGGGCAAAGATATTTCGTAGGCCCAACTTGACAAGCGAGTCACAGAACACCATACTTGAGAAGCACCAATTGTAGAGAAGGTCTTTTAGTCAACCACGAGTGAAACAAGTGACAAACTAAAGCAAAGTTCGCGGCGGAAACACAATAGCAAACCCTAAAAAATAGGGCACATAGCAGAACACAGAAACCCTGTGAGCATGGCTGTAGATAAGGTAGAACACAGAAACCCTGTGAGCACGGCAGTAGATAAGGTAGAACACAGAAATCCTGTAAGGACGACAATAGGTAAGGCAGAACACAGAAACCCTGTGAGCACGGCAGTAGATAAGGCAGAACACAGAAACCTTGTGAACATGGCAATAGGTATGGCAGAACACAGATATCCTGTGAGCATGGCAATAGATAAGGCAGAACACAGATAGAAGCAACAACAACAATGTCCCCAACAAGAGACAACAAAACTGACAGCAGCAAGAGCAACACAAGGCACTGGCACCAACAAGAGCAATATAAGCCACTGGCACCAGCAAGACAAGGTAGGGCAAACAACTGTGGCAGCAGCAACAACAGAGACAACTTCTCTTCACTCTCTCTCTCCCCCTGAAGAGAAGGGGTCGATAGAGCCATATGATCAATGGTACTTGAGAAACAGGCACGGACAATTAGCCATGATAGATAGGTAGGTGAATTGCAATGGAATAGATGAGCAGCAGTGTCACTCCCCCTCAAATCCGACGATGTATGAGAGTCGAAATTTGAAGAAAGCAACATCGAAAAATAAAGTTGTAGCACCCAAATAAAGTTGCATCTATCTCCCCATCAAATCCGAGACTAGTAAAGGGTCGAGATTTGAAAGAAGAGAAATTGAAATAATAGTAAAGAGAACATGCCAGTCCCATGGCAGAAACAAATGCAAGAGGGGAAGGTGGTAACAGTAGCACGATAGTAGGTAAGGTAATAGCAAGGTAGGCGGTGGTGACAGTAGCAAGGTAGGCGGTGGCGGTAGACTAGGATTATAGGTTAGGTGAAGAGTGCAGCGAAAATATGTAGTGTTTAGGGTTAGGGTTTTAATGTTGTAGGGACAGATCGAAACACAGCATCAACATCGGCAATGACAGAGAATAGTAAGGGAGGAAACCCAGCAAATCATGAACATAGACAAAGACAAAGATAAGGTGCTCAAACTGAGAAGCAGAAAGGCAACTCAAGAGAGCAGCCGAAGAAGACAGAGACACGCAGAACAGTCAAAGGAAAGGCTCAGCGAGCGGTGACGTGGCTCGCGGGGGAAAGCAATGGCTCGGTGAGCGGTGACGAGGCTCACGGAGTAAAGAGACTTGTTATGAAGTTTCAAAGATAGAGAAGCTGAGACATCAAAAAAGACCATCTGGCATACAAAGATGACAAAATAAAATTTTTGGAACAGTAGCAAAGAAGCATGTGAAGGCTAGGTGCGGTGAAAACACATATGAGAGTATGAACAAAAGAAGATAACTGTACAAGATGAAGACCCATGATGGGTTAGGAATGAGGAGTGCCAACGACTCTCAATTTGGCAGAGGTTATCACAGGTTAGGAACCTGGCTCTGATATCATGTCAAACAAAGCAGGGTAAATATTCAGATATGCGCAGATTCACTCATATTTTCTCATATTATTATTCTTCTCTAATATGGAGGTATTTATACAAGTACAAAGATGTGTTAACCCTAAATAAAATAGAAAATATATCTAACTTACAATAGGAAATAAATATAAATTACAATAGGAAATAAATCTCAATTATAATATGACTAGATAAATGGTAAGTAACTGCAATCCTAACATAGTAAGGAACCAAAATCCTAACTAAGGACGGACTCGACAAGTCACGCCAACACTAAGTGCACGAGCGGCAAAGGACCATATTTTTCGGAGACAGCTCGAACAAAGCGGTGTGGTAGTGTGCCTACCTGGTGAAGGTTCCCATTTATTGGAAGCTTTGGTGGGGATGGTGGTGGTAAGTTAAGTTTGCCCCTTGATTTAGTGTTTGTGAGAAAAACAAAAAATTAAAAGAGAAGAGCAAGGAAGAGGAAGTTGTTGATGGTTAAGTTTCTGTGTAGCTCTAGCCAGACTTGGTGCAAATGTGGTACTAATATACACCCATTTCCTCTACTTGTGATTAAGAATATGAAATTAACCACACAGCTCTGCTCCTCAGTCATTTATAGCGGCAGCCTTTGATGTATAAAGTAAACAATTTTAACCTTTAAACAGCTATTAGAGGTACTTGTACAGTTTATATGAATATACAAATGCTTAAAACGCCTGCATAGAATTAATTAAACTCATGGGACCAATAGATCACTGTCAATCCCAAAACTTACATCATGTCCAAGTTAAAATGTCCAAAAAGAACAATTCAGTCCAAGAATAATAACCATTGGCAGTAAATTCCATTCTGACTGTCTGATATTATGTAAAAACCATGCCCCAGATAATCGGTGTATAGAAGCAAGAATGATGTAGAATTAGAGAACATAAAAGCCCATAATATTCTCTTGCATGGGTCATTCAACTGGAGTTTATTTTGATCCTTAATGATTTTCAGTTGGGCTAACAAAGGTTCAAGGAAAGTTAATAAGCAGCTCCTTTGCTGACGCCCATAAGACAAAGAATTCACATCTAGACAATACTAAATTACTATAGAAGTATCAGTCAAGAAAATTAATTATCTTATTAGGAGAGTCTCAAGAGCAACTACTTCGGACCCGAAAAAGAAAAGAAAAGAAAAGAAAAGAAATTAAAGGTTTAATTAAAGATTACCAGAAGATATGACCAATGTTCTCTAAAACTCCCAACAAAACTACTAGCAATTAAATATCAAAATAAACTTTTGGAACAGCTTATGGATCATTCATAACCTGCTGAAGCATGTACTAATTGCTATGCTTATTCTGCTAATTGAAACTTACCTTAGCTTAGGCATATCTGCTACCAGTTAATTGGGTTTTTAGTTAGGTGTGGTTGGTCGGTACTCTCTTCTTGAACTATTTTTGGTACTGCTTCATCTTTCCTTCCATTTCACCATATCCATTTTATCTTGAGATGTTCAAGAGATACTATAATTAAATGCATTTCATAATTTCCAAAGAAGATTAAAACATCTCAGAGAGGCATTACATATACCACTCTATATCTGTAATTATAAAAAATTACGTTGCTGCAGGTATTGCAGATACAACCTTGTTCATCAAAAATATAAATAAAAACCAGATTTAAGAGCATAAGTAAAAGCCATGAAAACTCTGGATGATGGAGGGATCAAGGGGAGTATGGTGTTGGAACAAGATAAAGAGGACTTTTCTTATGGACTGTGAGACCGTAAACTTCGGACATGTCCAGGGTCTCAGCCAATTTACTGCCACCACTAGGCAACTTCCAGTCGAACCAATATAGCATATTGGCAAGCACATATTGCGCTGAAGCAACCCCAAAGGCAAGTCCAGGGCACACCCTTCTCCCAGCACCAAATGGGATGAGTTCAAAGTCCTGACCTACGAAACCAACGTTGTTCTCCTCAAACCTCTCTGGCATAAACTCATCTGGCTTGTCCCAGACTTTGGGGTCTCTTTGTACTGCGTATGCATTCACAAACACTTGTGTCTTCTCAGGGATGTCGAAACCTCCCAATTTTACATCAGACATTGCTTCCCGAGGAAGTAAAAGAGGAGCTGGAGGGTGAAGTCTCAAATTTTCTTTGATCACACATGTCAGGTATTTCATTTCGTTGATGTCACTCTCCTCTACATATCCCCTTTTCCCCGCCACTCTTCTTACCTCTTCTTGGACTTTCTTCATCACCCGTGGATTTTGCGAAAGCTCAGACATTAACCAAATCGCTGCTGTCCAACTAGTATCACTTCCACCCACAAACATGTCCTAAAATCACAAAATTAACAAGCCAAATCAATCTTCAGCTATATATATATATATATATATATAAATAAAAAATGTTGTTATTTGGACATTTACTAATCACAATCCCGATCACCTCTCTAATACAGATGGATCTCATATAAATTCATGGGGCTCACCTCTATTAAAAGGGATTCTCAGCAATGTAATCAATAAATACAAAATATATTATTGATTTATTAATGTGCGCCTGTGTGCGTGTGCATGTTTGAAAAGAAAGTAAGTGAGTGTGATGTGACTAAAGCTAGGGAGGATATACGTACCTGCAGAATTGCTTTGACATTGGAGGTAGTGAGCTCAAAGTCAAGCGAGCCATCCTTTTGAACGTCGAGGAGAATATCCACAATATCCTTTTTACGAGGCTTACCTTCTTTCTGTGCTGCCTTATGTTCGTCAATCAACTTATCGAAAAATTTATCAAATTCTAACCAAATTGATTTCAAATATGCAAGGTAGCCTCTGGCACGGTCAATCCATTTCAAAGAAGGGAAGAAATCTCCAAAGCTGAAACTCATCACCTGAGTCATCAACTCCTTTGTGGTCTCCCCAAACCAGTTGTCTTCTTTGTCCTCAAACTTCTGTCCAAGAATGCACCTGCAGATAATGTTGTTGGAGGTTGACACCAGCAGCTCCCCAAGATTAATCGGAGCACCGTTCGCGCTGGCGGAGGCTTTGCGAATCTTGCTGACCAACTCTGCAACTTCCTCCACCCTTGCGTACTGAAACTGGTGCACTCTTTTGAGACTCAGAAGCTCAAGAACACAAATTCTTCGAACTTGTCTCCAGTACTCCCCGTAAGGAGCAAACGCAATGTCATGGCCGTCGTAGAACAATATGCTTGGAGCAGTAGTTTGAGGCCTGCTGCAGAACACAATGTCTTGGGTCTTCATCACGTCCTTGGCCATCTCTGCAGATGAAACTATCAGAGTTGGAACTTTGCCAAAGTGCATGAACATTACATCGCCGTACTTCTTCGACAGAGCTCGAAGAGAGCGGTGTGGGAATGAGCCTAGCTGGTGAAGGTTTCCAATCCAAGGCAGCCTTGGTGGGGAAGGTGGCAATTTGAGTTTCCGGTTTTTCTCACTTGGTGAGGATGATCTAGTAAGTGAAAACAAGATGAATATTGAAAGGAAGAGAATAGGAACCAGGAAAATGTTGAAGGAACTGGTGCTGCTTTGCAGCTGCCCTTCTTGCCAAATTTGATTGAAAAGTGTTAGAAGAGCCATTGCTGCTGCTGCTGCAATGTTGTGCTGTGTTGTGTTGTTGGGTTTGGTTG